>NW_027639870.1:0-63629 GCF_949606895.1 Notothenia rossii
GTGCGTGCTGAGCTGGCGATCAGGGAGCGATCAGGGAGCTCCTGGCTGTATGCATAAAGTCTCAGAACAGTCTCATTGGTGAACAATAACTATTCTCTCTACACTTTAATACTACACTAAATCTCTGATTTCAAAATTTTGATTTTTACCAATTACGCCAATTAAGGAAAAAGGAGCAACAGATCAGAACACTGAAGCACAGCATGAAGAGACATCCAGAAATGATGACAAATGATGAGAATCATTAGGAATGGCCTTCAGTCAGCTGATCAGCTGTGGGACATTTTAAAGCAACGTCTTTGTTAAGCTCCGTCTCACGCACCCACCAATTCAGTTTCTTTAAAATCTCTTCTTAAAAGCCCAGTGAGTAGGATCCTAAACTCAATGTTGTCCTATGGCTTCTTCCTACCAGTTTTTTTTTTTTTTTTAATCTGTTGATGACATTTTTGCCTTTTCTTTGACTTTGTTACTATTTGAAAGGCCAAACAGAGAGACCCTACTGGCCCACGATTTTCTTTGTTATGGAGTCGGAGACAGAAAGTACATCAGTTAAGACCGCCAGTATTCTTCTTAAAAATGTCAAGATAAATTAAACATGCATCTAAGCAGCTCACACACTGATGGGAGGAGTTACACATCGTACTGATTTCAAACAGCTGGTCTTTAAAGCCCGGGCAGGAAGTCAATCACTGCTGCTTTATGTCAGGTTTAGCTGATAGAGGGCCAGCAGCCAAGATGTACCACAGCTCAGAATATCAGAATACACACTCATTAGCCCCCTCATCAGGTACATCTTCGTGTGTATGTCATCATTAGTCCGTCACCAATCATGTGAAAGCAACTCAATGCACACAACAGGCCTAGTTGTTGTTCACCCCATGAGTCTGGATTTTGCTTCAGGCTGGTGTAATTCCATCACAATACAGTCTCTAGTTGTACGAGATTTTGTTACTAAGTTTTTATTTAAAATATTAACTTTTGCATTTTATTAAATCAGGTCTGACATCTCAAATCAAAGCTCAGTAAACCAGTGAGAGAAAAACTTCTCTGAGCTGTTCTGAAAGAACTGTATGGATACAGTACAGGAGCAGGATGTAGGGGGGGGGGGGGGGGGGGGGGGGGGGTTGCAGCAGAGCCTGGAGTTTGGATTTGGCCCCCTGCTGGGCTCTTCAGTCGTTGATCAGAGCCAGGATCATGCTGCAATAAAAGCGGGGAGATGTGTTAATACAGAAGTGACGGCTGTAGGTGTTGAACATGTCATTACATGTTGTGTGCTTGCATGTGTGTGCATGTGTGTGATTGCGTGTGTCAGGGGTTTCACACCTACCAATATTTACTAGTCGACACATTTTTCAAAATAGTAGTCGACTAGTCGACTAGTCGTTACGTCATAATAAAGACACACAAAGAGAGGTGTACAACTGTATTTTATATTGGAACTGATACAGTAACATTAAACACTGCATTTTAATTTGTGTTACATGGCTGAGTAAATAACAAACAGTAACTGGACTCACCAAAATCGACAGCAAAAAACTCTTCTTTACATAAATGCCACGTAAATCCAGTGCGCAACACTTTATTCGCTGTCCTCCACGATAACGTCCACCTTTCCATATTTTTGGTTTGGTTTGAACACCAACGCATCGACATGTGAGGGAAGGAGGCTTGACCGCTTTCGGATGACAGTGTTGCCTGCCAGGGAAAAAACCCTCTCACTCGGGGTGCTTGTGGCTGGAATAGCCAGGTAGCTCCTCGAAAGCGGGGGAAGCGGTGCACGTTCTCTGCCCACCACTCCAGTGGATTATCCATTGTGGGGATATGCGGTGTCCGCTGGCAGTAATCCCATAGCTCATCATCCACATCACTGTTGACTCGTGTTTTCTTGCTGTTCGTTTGCCTCTGTTCAGTGCTGACGCCGGTCCGTTGCTCACTGGTGCTAGCATTACTGCTAGTGCTAGCTGTCGGCAGCGGGTGTCTCATCTTCAGATGGTTGCGCATAGCAGATGCATTTGTATTGTACTTCAGTACAGCTGTACACAACTGACGCTTCACTGTGGAGTTGGTTACATCTTCGTTGAAGTATTGCCATACATAAGAATGTCGGACGTGTTTTGGAGCATTTTGCAGCACCTCGTTTACCTCAATTTTTTTCACGACTGGTCGACTAGGGCCTACAGCGCCGACTAGTGGTAAAGGTAGTCGACTAGTCGATTAGTTGGTGAAACCCCTAGCGTGTGTGTGTGTGTGTGTGTGTGTGTGTGTGTGTGTGTGTGTGTGTGTGTGTGTGTGTGTGTGTGTGTGTGTGTGTGTGTGTGATCTCACCTATACAAGTAGATGAAGAAGCAGAGCAGGTGGTACCCCAGTTTGATCATGGCCTCCTTCATGTGGGACTTGAGCTGCCCTCGGTTGTGGATCTCAGTGGGGTCAAACACGCCCATGTTTCCCATGGGAACCTTCACGTACCTGCAGGGAACAGAGGAGAGCGTGTCATATACATTTATTCAAATATATGCAAAGCTCAGACTTCATGTATATAATATAAATATCTCTACAAGAACTATGACTGCTGGAAAAAGACGTCCTCAAACTGAACTGTGACAAAACTGAAATGGTCCTCCTCGGCCCAAACTCACTTACCTGGTCCACTCAGGATTAACTGAACATTGACCATTCACTCACATCTTTAACCTTGGCATCGTCCTTGACCCCACCCTCCCCTTCCTCACAAAAACGGACTTCTTCCACCTAAAGTACATTGCCTATATCGATCCTCCCTCTTCTTCACTACCGATAAAACTGATTCATGCATTCTTTACATCTAGACTTGATTACTGCAACAGCATTCTCTATGATTCACCTGCTAAAAAAACTTCTAAAAATGTCAATATGTCCAAAACTTGATCTCTGAAAACATCATCTCTATTCTCCATTGTCTCACTATATATTGTCATTTTAGCAAACCATACAGACAGATGACAATACAGATAATAATTGTAAGCGTCTTTGAGCATTAGGCAAAGCGCTATACAAATCCCATGTATTATTATTATTATAATAGTATGAGCGTACCTATAAATGTTCCAGACTGCTACAGGCAGGTTGAGCAGGAAGACGAACCAGTGCATGGAGACCAGCATCAGCATGGTGGAGAGACACTGGCCCACCATCTCTGGAATTACCCACTGGAGACACAAAATGTCAAACATACAAACATCAAAATCATACATCAGCATTTCATCAAAATAAATAAAATGGCACTACAAACAAAATACATCATAAAATAAAAAATAACCATCTAACGTGACTCACTTTGTTCAGCTTGGAACAGCAGGCTCTGGCGTTGATGTAGTCACATTCTAGATCAGACAGGGTGATGATCTGAGCTGTCAGTCAAGGGGCCTCCAGCTGTCAATCACAACCTTATAGTGCTGAATGTTTTCTGTTAATGCTCTCTTTCCCTGCTTCTATCGGCTCCATTTAACTGGACAATAAAGACACACAGTGCAGCTCCTTCAGTTACAGGCTGCTTCACCTGAGGCCTGTACGACGAAGCAGGTTCAACATAACCTGGATATGTTTGAGTTAGCCGGTTGGCCTAATCCAAAACATATGCGCTCTCGCTAAGCGGTCCTACGACGCGGGTTATCAAGTGGATCGCTCAAGCCAGCCGTGTCCTATCTAGTTAGGTGCACACATAGTTCTGATTGGTCAGCAGGCGGTGCTTTCACTGACTTGATCTCTTAGGCCCGGACACACCAATCTGACAACAAAGAACTGACACAGACGGACCCCGACTGTTGCGTCGCCTCGCGTCTCGGCCATGTGTCGCACTGGAACACACCGCAAAGACTTCAGCTGACGGCCAAGAAGTACGTAGGAACTGCGCATGCGTGAGTGGCAATAACTCTCCTTACCAGCAGGCGGCGGTAGTGTGTATTCGTCTTTCAAAAGAGGCAACCGGAAGACAGACTGCGTGATAACCGAGAGAAGAACAGACTGCGTGATTTAAACAAACAACAAATAGCGTGTGCATTCCATTTTCACTCTACAGCGAGAAGCTCATGGGGCTTTCCCGAACCTGTGTCGAGAGCTAAAATTAAATCTCAGATTTGCCTTCTTAATAGTTTGTTTGGGTCCCTCACTTCCGTTTTACTTCTCATGCACTGATTCGCTAGCTGAACAACCAATCAGAGTGATTTATTTTGCCGACTGCCCGCCGATTCAACATGTTTCGGCCGAAAAGGCGTCGGCCCGGCTGAAAAGACCCGACGGTGTGGGACAAACCAATCTGAGTAGGGCGTGTCGACGCTCATCCGACGCCGATTATCGGCCTGGTGTGTCCGTGCCTTTTGCCTGCAACCTAACCTGCTCCGGACCAGGGGCCTATACTACGAATCTAGTTCAACATATCCTGGGATGTTTTGAGTTATCCGGTTGACTTAATCCAAAACAAACCCGCTCTCGCTAAACTGTCCTACGACGCTGGCTATCAACTCGATCGCTCAAGCCAGCCGTGTCCTATCTAGTTAGGTGCGCGTTCACATAAAATGGGTGGTATTTGGAGCATTCGACCAATCACAAACATGGAGAAGCGTACTGAGAGCGCAGCGTCATACTTCCTGAATGAAAAAAAAACTATAATATTAGTCAAATATGAAGAAGTTAAACTTTAAACATCCATGACTTAAACACTTTATCCAGGATAAAAGTCACATAGCTGCAACTGCAAGGTGAATACAGCCGGTAAAAGAAAAAGTGTTTGAATGCGTACATTAACAGGTTTATGATATCAGTGCCCCGTCTAAGACACGATCTGACTTTAATTACATTTGACTCAAGTGTTTCGTCAACTTAATGTGTTGCTTAAAATAATACTTCTGCATACAGTATGTGACACTGTGAGTGTTGCACGGCCAGATATGGCTCAGCTGACTCAGATGAGGAAATATATGATTATGATGTGATATGAATGATAATGGGACACATCGACGTCTGCACTCACAGTGCCGCGGACTGTAGGCTACGTAATAATGTTACTTTGATCCGGTTACTTATGTTGTGGCAGATATTTAATTAAGCTTTCTTAACATAGTAGTATAATAATAGTATAATAGTCAGATTGCTCTGAAGATGGGAGGTGATATTCTATTCATTTTCACGATCACACAGTTGGTGATTTTGGCCAGCCGTCTTTCCTGCAACGGCAGGTTAAACTGTATTTCCTCTATCCTGTAACATGACTTGATCGCTTTAAACTCCGCACACTGAGCTCTGATTGGTCAGCAGGCGGTGCTTTCACTGAGTTGATCTCTTATCCTGGAACCTATCCTGCTCCGGAGCAGGCTAGCTGTTCAGCATAAGTTATCTAGCCCGCTAAAAAGTGAACCAGCTTCGTAGGACCGGAAATCCCTGAAGTTAGCTCAATAAACGAAAATCCTGATTCGTAGTATAGGCCCCAGGTTAGCCGCTCAGCATAAGTTACCATGGAGATCTAGCCCGCTAAAAAGAGAACCAGCGTCGTAGGACCGGAAACCCCAAGTTTTCCCTGAAGTTAGCTTGCTAAGCGAATATCCGGCTTCGTAGTACAGGCCTCTGCTGCGTCTCACAGAGAGATAATGCAGGTCCTTCCTTCCTGCAGCTGTTAGACTTTAAAACCAACACGGCCCCTGGCAGACCACAACCCAATACAATCCTGTGCAATATACATTTGTTTGCATTCTAATATTGTTATTCTGGTTGCTTCTTCACTCAGCAATAGTGCAATAATCACCACTATGCGATTATGCACAATACATGCATTATATGCATCTTAACACCTTTATGCACTTGTTTTCAACTATGGATGACTAAATTATTTGTCTTAATTTTTCACGTTGATATCTCTTTATTTAATATGCTGACCTATTATTTTATGTGTGCCATTTTATCTGCACTGTCACCTTTAATGTAAAGGATTTCTGATTCTGATGATGCTTTTATCAGACAAGTTTGCTATTGAGAGGTCACGCTTAATCTAATGTGCAGTGTATGCTAGTTCTGACATAGATTTAAAATATACATTTTTAGCAACTTCAAAGCATAGATCATTATGCATTTGACAGCAACATTAAATGCCCAGAACACGGACGAGTTGCCATTACATAATGCACATTGTTACTATAGAAGGTTAATCTTAACTAGTAGTATATAGGTAGGTGATCTAACCTAATTATTATTTTTAGGAATATTGTAAGAATATCTTCATCAGTGGTATCAATAATAGCGACAGGGGTACTCAACGAAAGCAAGCTAACGATTTGTTTTGTTTACCTGCCACCATGGTTATGATGAGATAAAAATAATGTTTTTAACTTTTATTTTGTGACTAGGTTTTCGTTACCACACCTTGTCATCCGGGTACTCTGCTGTTGACACAGATCCAGGTGAACTTAGTTCAGGCTAGCCTGTCACTGACTCTGTGAGAAGGCTGTTAGCTAACAGTTAGCTCGTTAGCTCTAAAGTACAGAACATAATTCCCAGGAGCTGCGGTCTGCGGGCCGCTGGGACCGACAGGCCGCACACTGCGAACACCCGCCGGAAAACACACAGCCGAAAAGGATACAAAGTACACCGAGAGGAAAATCAGTGCACAGCAGTCCACCAGTGACAGAATGAACACTGCCGCCTCCATTTTTCTTCTTCCGTCATTGATATGCTTTTATTTCCGGCCTGTTCTCTTTCAAGTGTTCCCGCCGCAGACAGTGATATTTGACGTGCTGCCACCTAGCGGACCGGAGGTCAGCTAATGACAGCTGAGCTCACACACATGATAAGTTATAACACATCAGAAATGTAATATTAAGAGCATGTTTTAGATGCTAAAATAAGACTGTATGGATAAAAAGAAAACAACGGATGTGGTCAGGGGATCAAAGTGTACAGGGGAAATGGGGAGGAGTGGCTTTTATTGTACAGTGCATCACATTAGTGTGCATGTTAAAAGAATCAAATCAAATACTCAGAGAATCCGGTAAGAAAACATGAAATAACAATCAGGCTCATCCCTCCTCTATTTTTGGGAGCAATCTCCAGCTTCAAAACTATTATTCATTTTAATATACATATATTTTTTTTTTACAAGGCATACACTTAGATACATAGAATCACTATATAAACATGCACAGATCAGAAGAAAACATAAAAATAAACTCAAATTGATAATAACTTATTAGGTATAGCTTACAGATAATGGATATAACACATACAATTGTATACAATTGATGTATACTTATACATCAATGTATACTTATACATCAATTGTCAGATCTTACCACCTGGTCATTATAAATGTTTCGTGTTCTATAACTTCTCCCATCTTCCATCAATGAACTTGGTTTGTGATTCTCATGCACTACTCTGTGAACGACATATCCTAAAAAAAGAATAGGGTCAAAAATAATAATCTTTAAGTGTGTTAGTCCTGGAAACTGCTGTTCAAAGAGTTAAGAGTTAAACTAAACTTCTATCTGTTTGTTTATCCATTACACACATTTCTTTCTCATGATCAAGCACTAATAAGATTTTTTGTTTTTTCTGCATCGAATAGTGTAAAGTAAATAAGTACATTTAATCAAGTACTATACTTAAGTACAATTTTGAGGTACTTTACTTGAGTACCTCCTTTTTCTACCACTTTAACCTCTTAAGCCCTGAGCCTGTTTTTCAGGTTTCAGGCTCCAAAATGCCACGAACACAGCAAAGACTATATCTTCACTTCTAAAAGGGGTAAATTAATAATCTTTTCTCTCAAAGCAAGGTTACATCTGTGAGTTGGATGAAGAAGTGTCAGAATCGATCTAGATGTTTTTATTTTTAAAGTAAATTCAGATGGAACATAGTAAAAAAATTTAAATTATAATGTCCGCCTAAAAGAAACCCATTACTTATCGTGAAAACCACCCTTGAATGATGGGTTAGTAGACTAAAAGCTTTAGGAATCCAAACTATAACATATAATAAGTACCCTGTATCAAGATTGATGCAAAATAAGTGAAATTTGACCTTTTTAGAGAGGTTTAGAAAAATAAAGTCCAGGCGGACTCACCTCTGGATAATTTGGGAACCATCGGTTCCATTTGACCTTTTTCACTGTAAAAATAATTGTATTACTTTGAATTATCACTATAGGTATTCATTCCATCCAAATACAACTGTTGTGAAAAAATTAAAAATTAAAAAATTAAAAAAACATAGTCTGTTATCCTCTTAGGCCCCACAATGCTAACAGTGAGCGTCTGGATTAGCCCCGAGCGAAAAATGCTAACCTATTATTTCACCGGAAATCACTCCTAGCTCCCTTATTACTTATCCCAGCTGCACATCCAACACATCGTTTATGATCGTAAAGACACAGAATCTAACGGTGCCCACCTCAACGCTGAAAGATACACACTTGCAACGTTATCAACAAAAACGTAAATCAAAATAAGTGGCGCTAGGTAGCTACACAATGCTAACGTGGTTTACCTTTGTCTTGGTCTGGTCTAAACTGGTCTTCAATGGCATTAAAACGATAACAACGATGATGTAGTTAATCCATAGGTTAATATCCAATGTGGCTGTGTCCCCTTTGAAATGTTCTGATAATCTATAAGCAATAAAACTGCAATTCCGTTATCTGCTGTCCGCTCTGTGCTCCGTGCGCTCTGGGTCCTGCAATTCCTGCTTCCTTACGGTAGTAAACAATAAATGAAGGCGGCTGCGTAATGTTCTTACGCTGGCTGGCATTCTTCATACTTTACGCAGGACCATATCTCTGGAACCCATTGGTCGATTCGGGTGATTTACACCTTTTTCTTAACCAAAATATCCACTAGAATCGAGGGGCAGTTCCCAAATCCACGTAAACATTACCATAGAATCATATAATAGAGAATTAAACAAAGCACATCTGAAAGTACAAGCCTGGACGGCAAAACGTTATACCCAGTATATTGCCATAAATATGATGGTGGATTATCAGTAAAAAATTCTACGCGACACAAAGACATTGGATTAACCTTGAGCGGCGTTTTTATTCTGGTGAACACAACTTTTGATCACAAATCAAAAAACGTAAGACGTAATTATTGTAATATTTTTGAAACCGGATGTCTCTTTTCTGGCTGATAGCTCCGCAATTCAGGGTCCTACAGTGATGACATCACATGTGTGGAATCTGTGGAGTCTCAGCTTTAATCAGATATCTTGTTTGTGCAGTGACGATAAGTAATAAGCGCATTGCTACCGTGAGTGCTGTGCAAAAGTCCGTTAGCATTAGTTAGCATTTTTTCGCTCCATGCTAAATCAAAGGCTTGGTATTACCCTTGTGTTTCTTTTAGCTAAAAATGGTTCATATTGTTAGTTAGCTGAGTTTCTTATCGTTAAAAGGGTATGGAACATTAATAGTTTCATAAATGTTAAGAAGCCCTGAGACATAGTCTCGTAAAAAAACGGTGGGGGGGGGGGGTCCACTTGGGGGACCCTCGTGCTTAAGAGGTTAAAGGTCCCATGTCATGCTTTTTTTTTTTTTTTTTCTTGTTTGATGTATATATGTCACACTGTAGGACCTCGAGAAACGATATTTCGATATTTCTGGATGTGCAACATGTGGAATTCTTGACAATAAAGCTGACTTTGACTTTGACTTTTCCGGTTATTACCCGTCCCCTTGTAGCTTTTTATGAATGTAAACGGTCTGCAGAGTCACAAACCCTCAAAGTACACCCTGTAGCGAGTAAAACTCTAACACAGAAAATACCTGTCTATGCTGTCCCAGAACGCCTCGTTGGAGATTTCTCTTTTTCCATTTTTTTCTTCCGGGGCTGACGTCACTAAGTCCAAATGGAACAATTTGCGGAGCTCCGCGCACACACACACACTCACTCAGCCTGAGCTCCGCGGTGCTCAGTGTCCACGGGTATGGCACGCAGACCCCACGCAGCAACCAGGAAACGACACCAGTAATACAGCTCACACTGTCCGCTCCTCGATCCTCAAAGGGCGGAGAAGCGAGCCCCGCAACATCCCGCCAACACGGAACCCAGACCCCACGCAGCATTCTCATCTGTTTGTCATTACTGGTGTTGTTTTCTGGTTTTTAACGCCATTGTAACACATAATCACTGATGTTCCGCTGTAACGGTGGTTGACTAATCAGGACAGAGTGGGCGAGCTGACTAATCAGGACAGAGTGGGCGAGCTGACCAATCAGAGCACAGTGGGCTCATAGGGGGGGGGGAGCAGGAGCTCCAACAAGCCGTTTAGGACAGAGAGTGAATACACATACTATACAGAGATGCTGTTTGAGAAACCAATGTGATTTTGGAACATTGAACAATGTAAATCTATTCTAGTAGACCAAAACAATGGAATTATGACCAGTAAAAATGGCCATGACATGGGACCTTTAAACTTCTACTCCACCAAAATTCTGAGGTAAATCCTGTACTTTAACTTCACTACATTTATTTAATACCTTAAGTTAATTTACAGATTTGGTTTCCTCCTTAGGCTCTGAGAAATAATATAACTATTAAGTTAACTGACACTTTAGATTACATTTAAAATCAATTAAAAATCAATGCTGTAGTGACACACAGCACAGACGGTAAGGTGTTTTCCATCAGCAGCAATTCTTCCTCACCCATAACAAAAACTAAACACCTGCTTCTGGAAGACAGTGACTCATCCTGCTGTCACTCAGGTGGGCAGGGCTGCAGGGGAGAATATGAGAATCGTAAAGTGTGAGGAGGAAGCAAGAGGAGTGTTCCTTCAGCCTGACGACAATGCTTTAAAAAGGAGAGTATCACTCTGCTGCAGGTGAAAAAACAGTTAGAGAGAGGAGAGGGAAAACTTTTTTAGAAACAGAACGCTGCAGAAAAGTGTCATGGCCTGGCTTTTAATCGGTTGGCACATCACAACGCTTATTATCCTGGGAATGGGACATGCCGCTGAGAAGGAGAGCAGCATGCTGGGAGCTACAGCCAAAGGTACTGTCATCCTCGGAGGAATCTTTGCCGTTCACGAAGATGTAGAAAAAGAAAACAGAACCTTTGCACCACACCTCCATCCATGCATCAGGTGAGATCTTCATAATTTTCAATTTAAAGGTCCCCTACTATACTGTTTTTCATCAATATGTTATAGGTCTCATATACAAAACATGTCTCTGAAGTGTTTGGCTCCAAACACCAAAAAGATCATGCATTGCAGCATCCCATAATCCCCTCTGTTTCAGCCCTGTTTCAAAAGTGCTGATTCTCTGTCTGTTACTTTAGATGAAAATAAGGAGGCCCCCCCCCCACACCCCTCTGAGAGCTATTTGGTTATAAAAAGAACTCAATTGTGCTCTAGGAGGAGGGGGGGGGGTTGCTGATTGGCTAATGGTTACACAAGCCAAAAGAATTGTTATGACATCATAAAGTGGCCAAAATCTGATCAGCTCATTTTCAGACGGGTTTTTATATAAATGCACTGTAAACAATTACCAGCATTTCACAACATTTAACAGTATTATTTTACAGTGACATATTGTAATCAAGACCCCCTGTAATATCCCAACAAATACATGTAAGAATGACTGTATCCTTGGATTTTACAGCATTTAACTATTATTTCACAATAAAATACTGCAATCAAAATCCTCTGTAATATCACATCAAATGTTGTGATATCACAACAACATTGTAAAAATTGCAAGGATTTCACAGCATTTAAGAGTATCATATTACAGAAAAATATTGTAATCAAAAGCCTCTGTAATATCACAACAAAATATCTATAAAACAGTAGAATGGGATTTCACATTATTTAACTATTATTTCACAGTAAAGCAATGTACTCAAAATCATCTTAGCACAACCATGATAGACTATATATATAAAGAGCACAACTCATTACTGTAAAATTTGAATTGTGCACCATTGCACATGTGCAGAATAGACTATTCTAACCGGCGTGTGTCCTGGCAACCCTGTCTCCTAAAAATTACGTTCCCACAGAACTAAACTGCATTCTCAATTACGTTTAGCTAGAAATGTATTTTTGCAACGATTCCAGGGATGCCTGACTTGAGTTTCTAGCACCAGGGAAAGTAGAAAAGGTGCCCCAAATCAGCGTCTTAAATTACCCTGGGCCTAGTGCTTGGCTTTCGGCATGAAAATTCAGGAAACTCCCTTGAGCATTTTAGTAAATATCTCAACTTTGGAGAGGACATCCGAGAGGAGTTGGGGGACAAACGAGACATCAAATCACATCTCCACATCAAGCCGAAGCTAACTAGAATACTCTTGACTGCCTATCTATCTTTTTCTTCGGCGTGAGAGGACGCTGGCGCTGACTGTTCGCCGCTTCTCTGTCCGAAATACTCGTCTTTCTTTGTGTTAATCTAAGAGTTTCTGACCACTTTCTACTGCTATAGATTGCTAACTATTCTGTTGTTTTTTTGTTCTGATCTGGACATATTTGTTACACCCGATTGCCATTTTTGACGGACGCTTTGGTTCTCTACCCTGCTACACCTACCTGCTAACGCTGCTCCATCCATCAAATAACCAGCCCCATTCTTCGTCCTGCCCCTCCCCGTGGGCCCTGACTCTGGTTCTTCTTCCTGCCGGTCCCCCCATCTGCTGTAAAGGACAGCCTGCAACTTACCTCTCATCCTGTCTGACGGCTGCCAACAGCTCCACTTTCAGCGCCGCTGGTCTACAACCATAGCCAGCGCTGTGCTAACGCTAGCATCCTACCGCGGCACTACGATGTTACGATACTCTGTCTCCCAACTTTTTAATCTCAACAACTTTTCTGCGCTTCCTCTAAGCTTGTCTGTCATCAATTGCCTCGGGCTTCTACGCAGACCGAGGTATGTCCATAGAGGTTCCAAACGCAGATTTGTTTAGTCCCAGTCCGGAAAATCATCCATAACATCTATCTGGTCGACTAACCGCCATGTCCCACATCTGTCATGTCATCTGAGCGCACTTATTACTCCATATTATACACCCACCACTGGTCCGTTACAATCCCAGCTGTACCGAAAACCTGGAGTGGATTCCACTGCCCTCTTGTCAGAGCTGGTCCAAATTCCTGGAGTGGATCCCACTGCCCTCTGCTCAGAGCTGGCCCAAATACCTGGAGTGGATTCCACCGCCCTCTGCTCAGAGCTGGCCCAAATACCTGGAGTGGATTCCACTGCCCTCTGCTCAGAGCTGGCCCAAATACCTGGAGTGGATTCCACTGCCCTCTGCTCAGAGCTGGCCCAAATACCTGGAGTGGATTCCACTGCCCTCTGCTCAGAGCTGGCCCAATTACCTGGAGTGGATTCCACCGCCCTCAACCACCAAAAACTGATAATAACACACTTCCTTCCACCTCCTCTCCGCTCCTCCCCCCCATCTCACATTCCTCCCCGCACTGTCAACCTGG
This sequence comes from Notothenia rossii, assembly GCF_949606895.1. NCBI lineage: Eukaryota > Metazoa > Chordata > Actinopteri > Perciformes > Nototheniidae > Notothenia > Notothenia rossii. The sequence goes on from NW_027639870.1 coordinate 13,447, forward strand.
ACAACCTCTCACCTCTTCAGCCTGTGACCATACCACGCCCCTCCCACTCAACTAATATTGCCCTCCTTAACATCCGATCACTCAACAAGAAAGCCCTCATCCTCCATGAACTAATCTTGGAAAAATCCCTTGATTTCCTTCTGCTCACCGAAACCTGGCAACAGCCCGATGACTTCTTCTCCCTCAACCAAACATCCCCCCCTGGCTTTAAATACATAACTAAACCCCGCCCCTCCCGCCGTGGTGGCGGCCTTGCTGTAATCCACAATCAGAACATCCAGATCACAGAACTAACCCTCCCCTCAGTATCATCCTTTGAATTCATTGCCTTCAAAGCCCCTCCCTCACTGACAGTCATCCTCATCTACCGGCCTCCTAAACCTCATCCCTCCTTCCTCTCCGATTTCACTGAGTTCCTCAAACTTGCCTCATCCCTGTCTCAACGTCTGTTACTACTTGGTGACCTCAACATTCACATTGACTCACCCACCTGCAAGCTGGCATCCGAATTCACAACCCTACTGGACAATTTCTCTATCACCCAACATGTCACCTTCCCCACCCATGAGAAAGGACACATTCTTGATCTCGTCTGCTCTACCAACCTCCCAGTGATTAACCTCCACCCTTGCCCATTTCCCCTCTCCGACCACAAACTCATACAATTCAACATTGCCCCCCCACCCGAAACCCCTGCCCACCCAGAAACATCACCTTCCGTAATCTACATTCCATTGACCATAACCATCTCTCTGAACTGCTATCGTCTAATCTCCCCCTGGACGCAACCCTCAGCTCACCTGACGATCTGCTCAACCACCTCAACTCCACTCTACTCACCTCCCTCAACACTTTAGCCCCCCTCAAAAATAAAACTGTTACTTTCAAGACCTCCTCACCCTGGTTCACACCCGCACTGCGTAAAATGAAGCAGCGAGGCCGCCAACTTGAACGTCTTTCAAAGAAATCATCTCTCACAGTCCATTACATAAGCTACAAACTCCATCTCAATGCATACAGAGATGCTCTTATTGCCGCTAAATCTGCCTACCTCTCCAACATCTTCACTGACCCCTCCCGTAATCCCAGGACCCTCTTCTCCACAGTTAACAAGCTCTTCAAACCTCGTGCTGATAACCTCCCTACTTCTACTTCCGCTACTTGCAGCTCATTCCTCCAGTTTTTCGCAGACAAAATTAACGCCATTAACCACTCCTTCTCAGCTCCATCTGATATACAAGCATCTCCCCCAACCTCCACCGCTACCATTTCTCCCCCCATCTCCCTTGACCTCCTGACTCCTCCTCCCCAGCGCCGCCTTTCCCAGTTCAACCTCGTTACCCCAATTGAAATACTCCATCTGATCGGTTCCTCAAATCCCACAACCTGCTCCCTTGACCCTCTACCCACTCCTCTCCTGAAGTCCTGCCTCCCCGTCCTCTGCCCCTATCTTGCTAACCTTTTCAACTCCTCGCTGTCCCATGGAACCGTCCCCTCTGCCTTCAAAACTGCTGCCGTTACTCCAATCCTCAAAAAACCTGGTCTTGATCCCTCCTCCCTCACTAATTACCGCCTCATCTCCAACCTACCATTCCTCTCAAAAACTCTAGAACGCATTGTAGCCAATCAAATTCACTGCCATCTCCAAACCAACCAGCTTTATGAACCCCTTCAGTCTGGATTTCGTCCTCACCACAGTACAGAAACTGCACTCGTCAAAGTCCTCAATGACCTCCTCACCTCTGCTGACACTGGTTCCCTCAATATTCTCATCCTCCTCGACCTGAGTGCAGCCTTCGATACCGTGAGCCACAACATCCTGCTCACCCGGCTCAGGGACATTGGTATTGAAGGTATTGCACTCAGATGGCTCCAGTCCTACCTCACTGAACGATCCCACTTCATCTCCCTCCCCAACCACTCCTCTGCCACAGCTTCAGTCACCCAAGGTGTTCCTCAAGGATCAGTACTTGGACCCCTCCTCTTCATCATTTACATCCTGCCCCTCGGTCAGATACTCCGCCACTTCAACCTGGACTTCCACTGCTATGCTGATGACACTCAGATCTACCTCAGCACCAAATCCCTCCATAACCCACCCCTTACCCACATCGATTCCTGTCTGACAGCTATTAAAACTTGGATGCAACATAACCTCCTCAAACTGAACAGCAACAAAACAGAACTCCTCCTAATTGGCTCCAAATCCACCCTCAGCAAGGTCACTAACATAACACTCACCATCGATGGCACCATTGTTTCCCCCTCCAATCAGGCACGCAACCTTGGCGTAATCTTTGACCCCACCCTCTCCCTCGAACCTCACATCCGCCAAACAGTCAAAACCTAATTTTTCCACCTCCGCAATATTGCAAAAATCCTACCCTCTCTCACCCGCCCCGCAGCCGAACGACTAATCCATGCCTTCATTTCCTCCCGCCTTGACTATTGCAACTCACTTCTTTACGGCATCAGCACTACATCCCTCAACAGACTCCAACGGGTTCAAAATGCAGCTGCACGTCTCCTCACGCATACCAAATCATGGCATCACATCAGCCCAGTCCTCAAAGAGCTCCACTGGCTTCCTGTCTCCCATCGCATCAATTACAAAACTATGGTCCTCACCTACAAAGCACTCCACCATTTGGCCCCCCCTTATCTCACAAACCTTCTCACTCCTTATCAACCCCCACGGTCCCTCAGATCCACCGCAGCCGGACTCCTATCCATTCCCACATCCACACTCTGCAGCTTTGGGGACAGAGCCTTCTCAGTGGCAGCTCCTAGGCTCTGGAATTCCCTCCCCCAAGATCTCCGTGACTCTGAGTCCCTCACAGTCTTTCAGTCCCGCCTCAAAACACATCTTTTCAACTCTTCCTACCCATAAGCCCCCCTCCTCTCAATCAATTTCCTCTTGATTGCCTTTTTATTTATTTTACTATACTTACTTGTTTGCCTGTCCTTGTTTGTCTACCCTCCCTCATATTGTAAAGCGTCTTTGAGTCGTGAAAAGCGCTATATAAATAAAAAGCATTATTATTATTATTATTATTATTATTATTATCATGCGGGGAAATTGGCGTGCTCTATCACCACAAGAGCGAGACTGAAAGCGGCTTAACGGAAGGCTTTTTCCCGTTTTAAGCCGTAACGTTTAACATTCGGAGCAGCAGAGGGATGAATCTGCATGTACTCTTCGAGACGATTCCAACGACACCAAGCTCAAAGCTGTCGGACCTTCCTTTGTGCCGTCTAGAGTATTGAGAGCCATGAAAACATGACCTTTAACCTTAGTTTGCGACCGGGTTGAAGGTCACAGCGGCCCCAAATTTTGCAAGCGGGTTCCACACAAGTTAGGCAACATACTCTCAAAGTCTCGGAGCGCCAAGCACCTTTTTTCAATTTTTTTCAATTTTCTCTCCCTCCCTCACCAAAGGGTGTCCAATCCTTAGCTCTAGACAGGATTTTGTGAGAGTTTGACATTAGATTGAAAAAAGAATTCTGGGTGGGTTACGGTTCCCATATTTCAGATACCTTATCTGGACCCTATTTAGAGTCCCCTGGTGAAAAAATTATCTTTCCAGCCCTTTCCAAAGTCAGGTTATTAAAGATGAAAGATTATTCAACAAAACATTTCAATAACGTGCTAGGTGTCCCTATTTACCAATTGGATCAAATATATAAATCAGCCGAATTAGTGTTGAGAAAGTTGAAGATCACGTGATATACACGCCAGAAAAAACGTATTTTCCGGGTATTTGTCAACCGTAGGTGTCACGTTTGAAGGGACGAAACGGAACGTCATCGCTCGAACGGCCAATCATATCGCGCTTTGAGGAACCCAAAGCCTCCTGACAGAGATGCCTCGATCCTTTCGAAAATTCGCACGGAGGCAACAGTCAAGGTGAACATCTGTGAGTTTCTCCAAGGCGGTTACCATCGGTAAACAGCAAGTAAGTACTGCCCATAATGTGGAGTAGTGGTGGATATTATGTGCTTTCGATTGCAAACGCCAGTGGAGTGGTGTCGTTTTGGTTTGTACATGGTAGCGAATAGATAGCTAGCGTTAGCTAGTAACATTAGCTTGATAGCAGCCATGTCCACCTTCAAGCAGGTGGCCTTAACATTAGCCTAGCTAGTGCTAGCCAGCGCCGTATATGACTATGGTAGATGGCTCTGGTGCTAGCCAGCCAACTGTTGCTGACTGTTCCATTTGTTGGCAGAAGGCTTATGCTGTATTCGAATGAAAGAGCGAACAATGAATACTTTAACAGGTAAGACTGGCATAATTGCCATTGGTATAAGCTAGTTAGCTTAGCATTGCTGCTAAGTTTGTATTCTGAAGCCATGGTCTAACTAACTTACTATAGTAGGTTAGCTGATGTTAGCTAGCTAATGAATGTTTCTTGTGCTAGGTCGTTGGTGGTTTCATGACATTGTCTAATCAAATTAGGCCTAATCTAAATCAGTGTCAAAGTTGGTAACGTTAGTTGCTCTTATAATGTTCTTAATGAATTTGTCACGGACCCTATTGCACATTCTTGTCACCACGTGTCATAGGGCTGCAACAAACGACTAATTTGATAATCGATTAATCTATCGATTAATGAAACGATTAATCGATTATTCGGATCGTTAAGGTTTTAACTGTACTAGTACTTATATCAATACTGCTTATCGATCCGGTCCTTTTAACGATAGTATTAACGGTTCTTTTGACAAGAAATAAGGTAAACTAACTAAACAAATTTTGAACAAAACTAACATTGCTTTTTATTTTAATTAAATGCATAATATTTCACATCAAAAGAAACAACAATGTTTTAACAAATCATATTAAATAATGTGATGACAGAACTGTAAACAGAATAGCTGAAACTTTAACAAAATAACTCAGTTACCTCTAATCATTAACCTATGTTTTTATAACTGAGTTAACTCTGTGTGTTGCTGCTAGCATACATAACTATAGGTTACTTACGTAACCCCAGTTCTCAGAGTAACATGAAGTGAGATGTCTCACTATGGAATGCGCCTCATCGCGGAGCAAACAGAAGCATCAATCTCATTACGCCAATCCTGATTGGCTGGTGATCTTGACGTCAGCGTCAGGGAATCCACCCCCTATAAGTGGCTTGCGCTACTCCGCATGCGTCATTCAAAATAAGCACCTCTTCTCGCTTCACCATAGCAAGGAGGGCCTCACTTCATGTTACTCTGAGAACTGGGGTTACGTAAGTAACCTATAGTTCTCATTCATAACACTCCGTTCGATGTCTCACTATGGGATATTGTAGCTCCCGTATTGCCAGACGAGCTTATCTCGAAAGTCACCAAGACCAACCAGAACTTAACAGTTAGAGCTCTAACTCAGCAGGGGGCCCAGCACTGCATGGGCCACACTGGGAGCAGAGACGTCTAATCTGTAAAAGCGGACAAAAGTGAGCGGCGAGGACCAGCTCGCTGCTGCACAAATGTCTTGGATGGAAACACCCCTGAACAAAGCCCAGGATGTAGCCAGACCACGAGTCGAATGAGCACGCAAACCCGAAGGTGCCTGCAGACCCTGACTCGTGTAAGCCAAAGCAATTGCCTCCACAATCCAGTGAGAGAGCCGTTGCCTAGTAACAGGCTTGCCCTTCTGAGGGTTAGCCCAGGACACAAAGAGTTGGTCATTATGACGAAACTCTTTTGATCTGTCCATATAAGTGCGTAAAGCACGGACTGGACATAGCAAATTCGGCTGCTGTTCCCCGGAGGGACACAGCGGCGGAGGAAATGCCTCAATGTCAATGGGGGTACATGAACCAACCACCTTAGGTATAAAGGCAGGGTTGGGCTTCAGCAACATTCTCGTTAACCGTCGGGCGAACTGAGTGCATGAAGGATGTACAGATAGCGCATGAATGTCACTGACTCGCTTGGCGGATGCCAGGGCCAGTAACAGCACTGTCTTGAGTGACAGGTGCTTCATGTCAGCTTCTTCCAGCGGTTCAAATGGAGGTCGAGTGAGCCCATCTAAAACCACTGTCAAGTCCCATAAGAGCACCAGTGACCTGGAAACAGGAAGGAGCCTGCGAGCTCCCTTCATAAAACGGCAGACCAGAGGATGCTGGCCGGCCGTCTTACCCTCAAAACCCACATGGCATGCAGCAATAGCAGCCAGGTACACTTTGATCGTGGAGAAAGCTCTGTGTTTATCAATTAGGTCCTGTAGAAATGATAAAATCACTCCCACAGCGCATTGAAAAGAGGTGTGCCCTTTTTGAAGGCACCAGTCCTCAAACACCCTCCACTTACAGTCATAAAGAGACCTAGTGGAGGAAGCTCTTGCACTCTGAATAGTGTTTATCACCTTCTGCGGGAGACCCACTGCATTCAGATTATACCACTCACGGGCCAGGCCCATAGGGCCATGCGCTCCGGATTTGGGTGAAAGATCGTCCCCCCCGCCTGAGACAGTATGTCTCTGCATAGGGGGAGCTGCCACGGCTGACCGCACAGCAGCTGATATATCTCCGCCAGCCAGTATCTTACAGGCCAGTGCGGAGCTATCAGGATCATTGTGTGTCGCCGTTCCCTCACTCTGGCCAGAGTTGGGGGTATCAGCGCCAGGGGTGGAAACGCATACAGGAGGACCGGAGGCCAAATGTGCGCGAGCGCGTCCACGCCTAATGGTGCGTTTTGATCGCGCATTGAAAAGAAAAGCTGACAGTGAGCATTTTCTTTTGATGCGAACAGATCTACCGCGGCTCGGCCGTAACGCACCCACAGCTGGCTCACAACCATTGGATGTAGAGTCCAGTCTGCATATAGTGGTACGCTTCTGGACAGCAGGTCTGCCCCGAGGTTCATCACACCCGGTACGTGCGTCGCTCTCAGAGAGAGGAGACTGCCGCAGCTCCACAAGATCAGTTTGCGTGCCAGCATGTGTAACTGGAGAGAGCGCAAACCTCCTTGTCGGTTTATATACGATATTGTGGTCGTATTTTCCGTCCTCACGAGGACATGGTGTCCTCTGAGAAAAGGCAGAAAGCGTTTTAGGGTGAGGAACACCGCTAAAAGCTCCAGGTAATTTATGTGCGACCGCTGGAGGTCTCTGCTCGAGAGACCCCTCACCGGACGACCTTCGTAAATACCTCCCCAGCCTGTCAGACATGCGTCTGTGGTGACCACCTTCCGTGAAAGGACAGCACCCATAGGCACGCCCCGTACCAGAAAAGTCGGATACAGCCAGTGGCGCAGTGCCATTACGCATTTCACAGTAACCATCACTCTCCGCGCGCCATGACGCGCGGGGTTTAGTTTTAAAGCGGCTACCCAGCGCTGAAACTCCCTCATGTGTAACCGTCCCAGTCGTACGACCAGGATGGCTGACGCCATGAGCCCCAGTAACCGCAGGCATGATCTGAAAAGAACATGTTTGCGCAGCTGGAAATGAGCGAGGCAAGCTCTGAAAGCTTTCACTCTTTCCGCTGACAGGCAAAGTAAAGGGCACCGAGTTCAGGTGTAAACCCAGGAAGAGTACAGTCTGTGCCGGGCACAACATGCTCTTTTCTGTGTTTATTATGAAACCCAGGTTGAGCAGGTGCTTTACGAGGACATTTGTCTGCGTAATAGCCTCCTGTTCCGACTGTGCGAGAAGCAGCCAGTCGTCTAGGTAGGTTGCCAGGCGAATACCCTGTTGTCTTAACGGGGCTATCGCGGCTTCCGTACATCGTACAAACACTCTTGGACTGAGAGACAGACCGAAGGGAAGTACTCTGTATTCGTAACAGATCCCCTGAAATGCGAACCTCAGATATTTCCTGGGTGGATAATATACTGGGATATGGAAATACGCATCTTTCAGGTCGACTGATGTAAACCAGTCGTTTTGTCGCACGAGACGCAGCAGAGATGTGTGAGTGAGCATTCTGAATTTGTATCTTTTTAGATACGCGTTCAGAGCCCTCAAATCTAGTATTGGCCGAATTCCGTTCCCTCCCCGTTTGGGAACGAGGAAATACTTGGAAGAAAAGCTGCTCTGACTCCGCTCGGCGGGTATTATAGATATAGCCTTCTTTTCTAGAAGCGAGAGGATCTCTCTTTCTAGAATGTGGGCTGACTCCCCTCGGGCCTGTGAATACAGAACGCCCGAGAAACGAGGGGGGGTGACAGCGAATTGGAGTCTGTAGCCCCGTGTAACTGTCTTGAACACCCAAGCAGACGTTGTGAGCATCTTCCGCTGTTCGCTCCTTAGAGCCAGCGGAGATGTCACGTCTTTTGCCCTCTGAGTCTCTACTTGTTGTGTTATGGGGCCCTCTAGTGTCTGAACACGGTGGTACCCCGATTTGACAGTCCCCACCGACACTGCGCATGCGCGTGACGGAGGTGCCTTCACAACCCCAGCCGGCACTGCGCCTGCACGTGACGGTGGTAGCCTCACAGCCCCAGTCGTCACTGCGCATGCGCGTGGCGGCGGTGCCTTCACAGACCCGTTCATTGTCCGCCTTTTGAGAGAGGCCGTAGCTGCTCTCAAAAGGGGAACAAATGGCGGGCTGTTTATTGGTTTTATTGTTTTCATTGTTTTCTCTTTCATTTTTCTGAGCTGCGCCCTCAGCCTGAGGCCTGGATGCGTCAGCGGAAAATGCTTTATCTGAGAAAACAGAACAATATGGTGACATGTGTTTTGGTGCACTTGAGGATGGCGTTGAGGCATCTCTCGAGGCAGCGGGAACACATCTGGAGCTGGGGAACCTTCCAGCTCCGTCACCGAGGGAAGAAGAGGAGGCTGTCAGGCCGCCAGCTTCTTCTTCCTTGACTGCTGGCCGAAATTCCGGGTTGGCTGCTTCTGTCTTTTGGTAAGCGGTTAGCAGCGAGGAAACGTTCAAAGCCCTGGCAGACAATGCTGCGGCTCTGTAGGACCGTTCAGTCATGGTTGACTGGAACCGGTCCGCCTTTGCCGGCAGCGTGGGGTTCCTGCTCGGTGTAGTCGCCATCCTCGGGAGGAGGTGAGCTGCCACCAGCGGTTCCATCGGCGGTATGCGGAGCAGGCCGAGCCTCTCCATACCGTCGCAGTCTAGGGAGGAGGCACCCTGGATTGGGGCCTTGTTGCTGAAGGGCCGGTCTCTCTACGAGACCGACACCTCATCCAACATCTCCGGGAAGACCGGCAGGAGTTGCCTCTTTGTCCTCGTTGCTTGGGGCAAATTTTTCCCCTCGTAACGGGACCTGGAGGTCTCCTTGGCCATTTCGGGCCATGGGATGTCTAGTCTGGCTGCGGCACGCTGACACACGGCCTGCAGGTCCATACTCAGACAGGGCGAAGCTGGTGTGCTATCGCCCGGGAGAGCAGCCATCGCTCCCGGCGTTGCAGCCTGAGCCGATGACATGAAGACGTTGTCTTCCTGCTCATCAGAGTCGGACAGGAGGAATCCAGAGGTTTCATCCTCTTCGTCCTCCGTATAGTCCAACTCCAGGACATCTTCTGCGGGCGAGACCATGGTGAGGTCCAGCCGGGGGCCCCAGCTTGGTATAGCGTGGGGCCCCGCTCGCACGTCCCTCGCTGCCACCGAGTCCCAGCCTGACACGGCGCGGGACTCCGGTTCTGCAGCTGCCACTAATGATGAGCCCCAGACCGACACAGTGCGGGGCTCCATCTCTGTGGCGGACGCCCCCGTGTCTTGATTTCCATCCGGTAAATCAGAGGACATGAGGGGGTCCTGACCCGACAAGCTAGCTTGGCGAGCTAACCGTCGGCGGAGGCTCTTCACGGTGAAACGGGCACAATGCCTGCATGAGCCGGGGTTGTCGATAGCCTCCTGGGCATGTTGCAGCCCGAGGCAGGACGAGCACACCTGGTGTGCGTCTGTGTCCGAAATCTCCAACCCGCAGCCGCAGAGCCGAGCCTCCGATTCCCTGGCTCCTCTGGTGTGAGGGAGAGACGTGTCCATCTTGTCCACCATTATGGCGACGTGGGAAGGACGCGCTCGTAGCAGGTGCGTTGCTGAGAAAAGAGAATCACAACCTGTCGTTAATCCGGAGAAAAAGCGACGGTGTAGATTTTATTCTCAAAGAATATTAACTGGTGTGTTAATACCTTTTTTATCTTCTACTCCTCTGGTGTGAGAGAGAAAAAGAAAAAACGTCCTCGCTACCGTGGTGTCGGTAGTGAGGGAAGACAAACTAGCAACACGTGTGTTGCTAGCTTGAAAAAATCAAAACCTTACCTTTATTTCCGAAGAAAAAACGGCGAGGTCGATTTGCAATACTAACTGGTGTGTTAGTATTAACAGTCTTCTTGCAGAAGTATATATAGAAGTAGCCGGCGAGCGCCCGTCGACCGAAGTTAGCTTGGATAGCTTGGTTCAGTCTGTGGACTGTTAAGCTAGCCCGTCTACCAATATAGAGATGTGCTCTGAAGCGAGAAGAGGTGTTTGAATGACGCATGCGGCGTAGCGCAAGCCACTTATAGGGGGTGGATTCCCTGACGCTGACGTCAAGATCACCAGCCAATCAGGATTGGAGTAATGAGATTGATGCTTCTGTTTGCTCCGCGATGAGGCGCATCCCATAGTGAGACATCGAACGGAGTGTTATGAATGAGAACACCTGACGTGGAAACGTTACTCGTGGACGGGGCTACAGAGCTACTAGAAAGACAGTCGAACCCGGTGCATTCCTCCGTCTGAATGTGGTGCACTTTTGCTAAATGTTTAGACAAATTGCTCGTTTTACCGCCTTTATATGATAAACTGTTATTGGACTTTTGGTAACGAGCATTGTCCACATCGAGACGGCTAAAGTTTAAACACACCTCGGAGCGCGTTCTCTCCGCCATCTCCTGCGTGTGTGTGTAAACTGCCCTGCCCCCTCGCAAGCAGGCGGGGGAGAGATCTCGTCTGAATTGGGAAGATCGAAAATACATTATAGACGCATTTTGTAGTCATATTGCATATTAGAAACTGAGTTGGCGACACTAAGACTGCGATATAATGTTTATGTAGCAATAATATATATGACATATGTTTTAAATGTCTCCTGTACCGATACAAAAGAGCGATAACGTTGGAGCTTAACGGGGTGTAGAACACATGTGATGACGTCACCAACGAATCGACGACTGAATTAGTTGCCAACTAATTTGGTAATCGATTAAGTCGATTAGTTGTTACACCCCTAGTGTCTTGGCTTTCAGAATATTAAACTTGTGCTCTCTCCTGACAGACTGGGAGGCTGATAACCTCAGCTCAGTGATGTAAAGTCACACCTTTTATATCATCATTATAGTTTAAAAAAAATAAGAGACTAAATGAAAAACAGGTATAAAATACTATATGACATTAACACAACAGTTGTTAAAAATAACAAGAATACAGTTTAAAAGGGGAGTGATTTGTAAGATATCCATAAAGAAAAATAAAATCTGTTCTGTTTCATATGGGTGTTGAGAGATGTATCCATAGATCTCTTAATGTTGCTCTGAGACACAGAGTTCAACATTTTATGGCTGAGCATGCTGCTCTCAAAACATGCTCAGACATAAAAAGTTGAACTCTTTTTTAGCCTCATTGTAGCCTGTGGCTTACTGAGAGTTTAAGCCTCGCCTAGCAAGCAAAGTTTCAATCACTCAATACTTTCATCAACACTACTCTGGATGATAAAGGATTACCAAACTCTCTCTCCCTCTTCACAATGTTTACAGGTTCGCAATGTTTATAGGTTTTAAATGTTTATAGGTTATTGCAATGCGTAATGTTATTTCTCTGAAAACACAAACATTTTTTATCTTATTTTATTTCTATACTATTCTAGCCTAAATTAGCTTCTACTTTTACCTGCATTTTGTACACTGTCCTGTTTTGCACTTTTCCTGTCTTGTCCCTGCACCCTGTCCAATGTTGTCTTTATGTCAGTACCTACCAGCACCACATTTCTAGTATGTTGTAAAACTACATGGCGAATAAACAGATATTGTATCTTGTATCTTCCTCTAGGCCTACTGATTGCCTGCCTGGTGTTGACCGACGCGACGAGGTGTATTGCCTAAATCCTAAATCCAATCCACGGATTGCTTCCTAGTTGGAGGTAGGCCTAGTATGCAACACAGACCGTAATTTATAGACTGTGCATAACTGCAGTCCCCAGCTCCAGTGCTTCCCTCCATGAAGTACTGAAGCTCAGACATTTGTTACCTGTGCAGCACACCTGAGATTAATCACTTCATCCAATACTGTTTGACAGTATTTATGTGAGCTTACCTCTCTTGCTTCCCTGTGGTGGTTTTTTACAGCCTCTATTCCAGATTTGACATCCTCGTGATCCTGGTGTGCGTGCGCCTCGAGGAAATTGCTAGTGACTGTTCGAGTGTTGTTGCAGCTAAGGTAGTTAACATTTCGATATGATTGTGTGACTGCGGTCTCGTCTAAATGGGATGCTCAACTACCTGACTGAATGGCTACACCTTTACAACATGCTCATGTTCATAATCTGCATACAAACTGAAAAATTCCTTTTGTTGGTTGCCTTTGTAATTTCTCCTTTCTCTGGTCTCCTTTTTTCTAGGTCATCAGAGAGGCCAACCATCCTCTTCAGTGTCAAGCAGCCAGGCTAACCATCCTCTTCAGTGTCAGGCAGCCAGGCTAACCATCCTCTTCAGTGTCAGGCAGCCAGGCTAACCGTCCTGTTCATTGTCAGGCAGAACAAATTATGTTTGGGTAGGTAACTATTTACCACGCACAACAATGTTCCACTGTAAATATATTGGATGTCAGCATGTGTCTGAGAAGGTGCGTAACTTTGTTCAGCACACAAAGCTGCACAGTAATGCCCCCAATTTTCACTATCGGTGTGGGTTGCCTGACTGCTCACGGAGGTACAGAAAACACACAGCACTGTAACAGGGTGTCCGCGGGGTCTTAAAAAGTATTAAAAGTTGATGAATCAATTTAGCGAAAATTAAGGCTATTAAAAAGTATTAAACGGCATTTTCCAAGGTATTAAGAAGGTCCACAGCAACGACAACATGAAACACCCTTTAATTTACTGAAACGACATGTCGGGAAACCCCCCAAGGCGGCCCCATGCATAGCGCGCTGTAAAATGCTGCTTATTATTTTAAGTTTCGTTGCCTTGCTCCGCTCTGTGTATGTGTCGGGGGGGGAGGACTAAACGACTACGGTAACGGGTCCCAAGGTGGGTAGACTGGCATACGCAACGCTCTGGGGGTCCAACGGCTCCGTGTGTAAGCCCTATATGATCATTTTCTGATAACGATTAAATAGCCCGCCTCCCTCTCCCCACGTTTCCTGCTGCTGCTGGGCTGTCAGAAGAGGGGGGAAGAAAAGAGAGGCAGGCACCGTTTATTAAATATTATATTATTATACAGAGAACAGAGTCAAATCAATTTGTTTTAAAGCTCAATAAATAACAAAGAAGACCTCTGACCGAACATTTTCTAATTTTGTACGGAAGATTTAAACTTTAACGGACATGTTGACCGGCGGAACATTTTTACGGAAACTCAGCCGCACGGTCCCCTCGTTCCTTGGAAGAGGCGGAGAGGTGGGTGTTTTTCATCTGCTGGTGGACTACCTGAGAGATATACAGCAGGAGAACACGCCGTCCACCGCGGAGAATAAACAGAAGGGCAACCATGCTCCGGGGTCTTTTTCGCTGCTTTTGGTGTATTTCGGGCGGCAGCAGCGCCACTTACAGGCCTGACATATGTACTACATCGTTTCGAGCATTTCCAGCGGTCTCGTGTGAACGGACACGTTAATGAATCGAATGCGTGTGAACGGAAGCCTTTTTTGCGCTTGCGTATGCGTTTTACCGTATGCGTCCTCGTGGGGCCGGGGTCTAAGCCAAACTATATCCGGTCACAGAGATCTGCTATTTTAAAGTAAAGTGAACACATATTGACCCTAAATATAGTCTATATTAAGAACGAGAAAAGTCTTAACATATATATCCTTTTTTGTAAACATATGAAAAATGTGTGAGGGTGATGACGTCAGAGCATCGTCCTATGTGCCAGGGTTTAGCCCCGGACAGCCCCAGCCCAATTTAACCCCTGGGTATTTGTGAGGGAGCTCCTATATGGCATTATCCCGCTGAAGCTCACCAAAGTTTAATATATTTCATAGTTCAAAGTTTTGTCAATTGTTTTGTTTATTGGTCGAATACTGGTTTCTAATGGTTTCTGAGGAGTTTTACTGGAATGAAAGAGCACAGAGTCTACCGAAGCAACAAAGCAGCATACTGCATTAAACTTGACCTTCACAGAGAGGTTGAAGTTCATGTGGAGAGGAGGCTTCAGTAGTCTGTCTGCACTCTGTTTAGTTTTGCTATCTTACAATCAATACAGTAAATGTGAGTTAAAGTGTGTCGCCAATGTAACCGGTTAGAACTCAAAGTTGCGATGAGGTCTTAAAATGTATGGAAAGGGTCTTAAAAAAGGTCTTAAAAGGTATTACATTTGACTTCAGGATTCCTGCATATACCCTGTGTAAGCGCTTTGGGTGTCTTGAAAAGCGCTATATAAATGCAAGTAATTATTATTATTATTAGACCATTTATTATGTTCTGATTTACCTCTGACCAATGAACGATCTTCATCCTTGCATAATGTTAAATCTATGCTATTGTGTGTTACTTTGTTACAGACCTGTTCCACTGCTGCTGATGTAGTGAATACTGCAGCACTCCCAAGCACCCCCTGCTTGATCATTCAAGGTAATGTAATGTTCAGGGATGGGATTTTTCCTGTTTATACAGGATTTCCTGCTTTTCTGACCTGAATGGCTAGACTTCACTGCTGCTTTTATTCTTATTATATCATTTCACTTAGGACATCCCTGTTCTGCTCCACCGTCGATGAGGGATAGGATACTGAATAGTTACTCTAAAGAGCTTAAGTGTTCCTTTGCATCGAGGGGAGAATCTGACTGAAGGCCTTCCATCTCTCCTGCACTCCATTCAAGTCCAGTCTGTGAAACGACACTTACGATACTCTGACGCCACATGTTTCAGCGATTCGCGTTAGTTAAAATCTCTAGCCTGTTTCAATGATTCAGGGGTCTGACGAGTTGACATGTTCTCGTTCCAACTGGGCTCGTAACCATCTACCCATAGAGGAATGAGGTTAAACCGTCTAGCCATAAAGGCAGAGGGAGGAGGGCTAGGGAGTTGCTTTGTCGTTCAGCCAGATTCTCCTATCTGCACAGGGACCTTTGATGCTTTTACAGTCAATGTTAAGTAGCCTACCTCACTGATGGTGGAGTAGCAAAGTGCTGTCCACCTGAAGTGGAGGGTTCTGTGTAATGTCCTTGCATGCTCTGAACTGTATATTTTCCTGCTTTTTGGTCCTTGGCCAATCATGAATGTTACTCGAATCTGGTATTGACATCTCTAGCTCAAGTATTATTTTTGTTTTGATTGATTCTAGGAATGTACCTATCCACAATAACGCATGACGGGGTATCTGTTCATTTCAGGTGACACAATGAAGTCTTCTGGGTGGATGCTATCTATCGAGGGACAAGTGGTAATGGGCCCACATCCATTTTTTTTGCATGGGGTAGCTGCATTATTCAGCAGCTACTATGTCTTCAACCTTGAATATCCCGTTGGATCATGCACACTGGAGTTCATCCAAAGGTATTGTAACACTCAAACACATGATCAATGTCATCAGTAAGACTTATCATGCAAAGTTGTGTTTCACTATCTGACTATTAAGTCTATGCCTTTCTACAGAGGCCACAAAGTAGATTAAATGCTTTGAGTATGAAGCCTGGAACCAATTATGCGAATTGGGACCACACCATCACTTGATGTTGCTGGGCTATCTTGTTAAAAAATTGACATAATGGTTTAATTCACATTTATAGTATGGCTTCAAAATTCGGATAAGTAAGTAAACCTTATGTTAGAGGTACCTGAGGCACTCTGCTAGGCTACAAATAATGTTATTGTGAGAGGATGATCCAACAGGTTTGGATTAGTAACAGTCGGTGTGGGAAAAGACACAGGTGAACACCTTGATAAATGCTGCCTGCAATACATGAGTCTAATTAAAACTGAAACTTATCTTTGCTTATTAACAGGTGCTTCTTGGGCATCAACCCGGAGAAAGGCTCCAAGGCAAAGAAGCGAAGCTCCATTAACCCTCATGTGAGCACTCTTCACCGGAAGCTGATAGACTTAAAATGGTCTGCATAGACTGCATGGTGTGCGGGGACAAGTCCAGTGGGAAGCATTACGGTCAGTTCACCTGCGAGGGATTATTTGTTTAAAGGATCCGTTAAGGGTTAATCTGTTTTTTATGGATAGTTGAGGTGAACTAGTTCATGTTCCTGTTTGTTTACTCTGTTGTTTACACTGTTGTTTATTTTGTCAATAAATATGCCAGTGGGCTTCCATTGATTTTACCTCATTTGTGCGTTTGGTGTTGTTTTTAATTGTACAATAAGATTACGTGCATTTTTGTAGTGCAGCTCCAGTACTTCCAGGAGGAAGCTCACACTTAGGAAACCATTGTATGAGCTTCCTCCAGGAAGTACTGGAGTTGGGGCTTACAGTTATGCACATGTATCATTGTAAATTCACAGTAAATTACTGGCTACTCCTGCATTACTTTCACAATAGAAATGTAAAAGTACAGGCCCTTGTTGTAATGCATGTACAACAAAAGGATGTAATTCCCCAGTAACATATTGTAATATCACAGTAATTGAAGCTGTGAAGTTACAGTATACAGTTGTACCTTTACAACAATACATTGTAATATCATGGATGTGAAATTACAATACATTGCTGTGAAGACATTCACAGTAAATTGCTGTGAACCTTACTGTGAAAGTCATGCAACAAGTTGCCAGGTAATTATTGTGAATTCACAGTGGATATTTTTACAGTGTGGTTCAGGACAAAAAGAGAGAATCTTTTTTTCTTGAAACTCTCAGAATCTCTTTACACAGAGGGGACACATGGTTATGTATAAAATACACGAAAAGTGGATTTTTTGCTCCAAGAATCATAAGGGGAGAGTTTCCTCCTGTGACTTACAATCATACATCCCGTAATATAATTGGCCCCTCTGACTGAAACATGAAGGTATGAAATTGTAAGGATTAAAATGGTAACGGAGACAAATAATATTAAAGAACACTTAGGAAAGGAATCATAATAGAGATCCAAATTATAAATGTATGTGTGTTTAAATATTAATTTTAAATTCCGTCAATAACCTTCACACTTTAGGGCCACAAAAACTGAACGTTGAATTAATGCAACACTTATTTTACATGAACTTAAAAATAAGTTTGTAAGCGGTAAAATAGTTATGCTGAGCCACTCACAAATTGCACGTGATAAGTTAAGAGGCTGGACATCTCTAAGCGGTTGACCAATCACAACAGAGCCGGCCAGCTAACCAATCAGAGCAGACTGTGCTCTGGTTTCAGACAGAGGGTGAAAAGAGGTGCTGCAGCACAGGCAGTATGAGACAAATAAAGAGCTTTTTGAACATTAAAGCATGGAGACATGTCGCAGTAGTGGTACAACATACACATAATGAACCTGAAAATGAGGAGAATGTTCTCTTTAATCCATCATAAGGTCATATTCTTGAAATTGTAATCCTTCCTGTCCCTCCTTGCGTGTCTCATTTCAGCTCTCCAGAATATACCATGTTTATTTGTTATTTAACTGTTCTGTCCCACAGGTTGGAAGCAAGAGGTCTGGTGGGGATGCTGGCTATGATCAACGCTGTGGAGAAGGTGAACAGATCCCCGCTGCTGGCTGATGTGAACGTCACCCTGGGTTACCACATCCTGGACTCCTGCGCTGATGTCAGCACCGCTCTGAGAGCCACGGCACACTTCATCGAGCGGAGCCACTGCCCCGGGACCACCAGCTGTGGCCCCCCCGTCCTGGCTGTTGTGGGGGCCTCTAACTCTGAAGGATCCATCGCCATCGCCAGGCAACTGACCCTCGAGATGATCCCTCAGGTGAGCAGTATCCAGGGTTGGGGGGATAACTTTAAAAATGTATTCTGTTACAGTTAGTAGTTACCTTAAAGAGCATCTTGCAGGTTTTAATTTTTTCTACATTTATGCTTAAACTTGCTTGAAAATTACAATTAAAAAAGTGAATGCAGGATTTGATATGTTTTACGAGACATAAGGGCAGGAATTCAGAGGGAAAGGAGCAATTTTGAGCTCTGCTCTTAAAAACGGCTTTTTTTTTAAGGTCATACGTCAAACGCGTCATATTACATCACACAGGGGACACATCTCCGCTCTCTGACCGCGGGTATAGTAGAGTTGCGTTGAGTAGAGCGGTTGTGTTTTAAGGAGCTGGTATTTTTCGGTAGTTTTACATTGTATTTCACCATTTGTAATCATGGTGCAGTATTGTGTTTGTGCAGGTTGCATAAATACCAGCCTGTCAGGACATCGAGTCCACAGTAAAAAGGACCGGAGCTAGCGTTCGTTCCTGGGTGCTTTGTGCATCCACCTCCCTGCAGCACATACTCTCCACAGCTTTATTAGGAAACCGTATTACTTCTCTCTCCCCCCCCCCATTCGCTGCTCTCTCTCTCTCTCCCCTCCGGTACACGGCACCGTAAGACATAGTGTGGAGTTCCATTAGGTAACGCTGTGGTGGCTGTACTGCTCCAGCCGTCTCCTTTGTGTTTGTTTGTTTCCCCCTGTCTGTGTTGTTTGTGTCACTCCTGGCTCCCGGCTCAACCTCCACTCACCTGCTGCAATCAACTTTGCACCCTCCCCGACTACACACCTGCTTTCCATCAAGCCATTTACAACGACATATCAACGCAGGCTCCACAACCTTTCTCCGCCAGATCGTCAAGTATCAGCCGTATCTCGCGTCTCTCCTCCGGTACACAGCACCGTAGTGTGGAGTTGCATTAGGTAACGCGAGATACGGCTGATACTTGCGCATTAGTTTCTGTTATGGATCAGTATCAACAGTCCTGCCAGTAACGTTACTATATTATCAATGCTACGTTAGTTATAGCCTGATATATGATAGCTAACTTTACAATGTTGTGATGTGACATTAGCTAACATTATGTAGCTAACGCCGGTCACTCACCAAGATAGCTGCCCAGTTCTCCACTGGTTCTCCTCACACCACAGCTCAATTTCTCTCCAATGGCCGTTATTTCTTCTAATCCTTGTTTGCTCCTGGTCTCTTGGACGCCTAGCAGGCTCATAATTATAAGGTTGTGGTCCGTCATATGCATTCGAATATTCATGTTCAACTTCTTCTGTGTCGAAACTAGCATTGGGATCCATGTTTATTAATACGTTACACCGGCCGCTCTCCCCCTTGTGTCCCCCGTGTTACGTCACACGCGGGAGGTCATGTGCCGAGGCTTTTTTATGCGGAAGTGAACATTTCTTACAAAAACGACGCAAGATGTCACTGTAGTGTATATTTCTGTATATTTTTGGGAAAATCTAGTGTATTCATCATTTTCCTACACATTTATTCACAGGTGTCTTTAACCTGGAAGTTGCTCTTTAATTTTTTTTTGAAGTGACCATATTATTTTAAATAAATAAAAGAGAAAATAAATATCGATGATATAAAGAGGATTTTCAGGCACTATAGATTGACACTTAAAGTATCAGCCTGTAGGCTGATACTTTAAGTGTGAATCTATACGCAAACAGTACAGTTTACAGAGAAGAGATAACATCTGATCCTTTTACAACAAACTCTATATGATCTGTTTAGGTTTTTACTCACATTGTTATCCTGCTAGTAATCCCTTGTTTTTGGAAAATTATAACACTAATCTGATTACGTCTTTTTTTACGTAACTGCAACGGCCCGTCCACACAGCGGCGTGCGTTGAAGCTTCAAAGCTTCTGCCCATTCACTTTGAATGGGGTGACGTCACACATCGCCAAACTGCATTATGGGAGCAAAGCGTAGCTTTTCTCGCGGTGCTCGCTGCAAAAGTTGAGCAATGTTCAACTTTTGAAGCTTCGACGGAAACTTCGGCCAATCGAATCATGCCAGTACAAGCTCTAGCCAATCAAACCGCTGCTTGTGTGTCCGGAGTGGGAGATTCAGGTGATTGGTTGTTGGTCTAGCTTCAGACATGCCCGCTGGCAAGCGACAACGCACGCCGGCGTGTGGACGGGCCGTAAGGGAATACATTTAGCTGTTTTTGTATCCTGATTACGTAATCCAGTTATATGTAATGAATTACTACTCAAGCCTGCATTGTAGGTATCCACATACATTTTGAAGTGGCCTTTCAAATTAAATGACACATCTTTGAAATGCAAATTACTGTATTTCTCTTCTCCAGATCAGTTATTCATCCACTGCTGTCACTCTGAGTGATAAGAGGCGATTCCCTGCCTTCATGAGGACCATTCCTCATGACAGGCACCAGACTGCTGCCATGGTCAGTCTGCTCAGCACCTACGGCTGGACCTGGGTGGGGGTAGTAATCACTGATGGGAATTACGGCCAATCAGCTCTTGAGAACTTTGTGTCCCAGGCTTCCAAAAATGGGATCTGTGTGGCCTTCAAATCCATCATACCTCAGGCAGTGGGCAGTCAGGACGTCCGGTCTGCTATCACTCAGACTGCCAGGACCATCTTTGAGAATCCTGAGGCTCAGGTGATCGTGTCATTTGCCAAGCCCACTCTCATGGTGTACCTCTACCAGGAGCTTAAGAACCAGATGCTGAGAGGAGGACAGGACAGGAAGTCTATGAGAAGAGTCTGGGTGGCCAGTGACAGCTGGTCCTCCTCCAGCTCCGTGAAGGAAAACATACATCTGGAGGAAATGGGACATGTTCTGGGCTTCACCTTCAAAAGTGGAGACCTATCGTCATTCAATGAGTACCTGAGCAGACTGAAGGCAGCTGGACATGACGATACAGGGGATAACGTCTTCCTGCAGGAGTTCTACACGCAGCTGAATGCTAGTGAAGGTTATGGAGACACTGAGCTGGTGTCTAAGGCTGTGGAAACCCTCAGAGAACACACTCATGCCAGCAACATCTTCAGTGTGGAGATGGCTGTGAGCGCCATCGCTCATGCCCTGGTCTCAGTCTGCAGGAACAGAGACTGCAGAACCCCTGGCACAGTGCAGCCCTGGGAGGTAATCATACAATCTGTAAGGTCCACATTAGGCCGTTCCAGAGAGGGAAGAAGTACGGTGGCCGACAGGTGCAAACAGGCTCAGTGGTGTGAAGTAACTTAGTACATTTACTCAAATATTGTACTTTAGTAAACAATTAAAATACATTGTGATAACTTGTACTTTTACTTCATTAATTTGTGTTGGCAAATGTAGCTAGCTAGCTAATAGCAGTTCTGCAATAATATCAGAAGGAATCATGAGATTACATCGTTAAAATAAGCTGCTAAATCAACGTATTAGGTATATTTCCAGTGACATTGAGAATTGGCCATCTTTTAGACCTCCCCAGCCATCAACAAAGGCTCCGATCCCAGCTGTGTGCTGTGGAAAAATCATTTATTTGCGATAGAACACTATGCAGCATTTAAGGTTAAGAACTTGGAATGTGGCCTTGATACAAAATGACTAATGAATAGTAACTTATATTACAAGTTAATACAAGACAACATGTTCCTTCAAATTGTGTGGTTTAATCGAGTAATCAAAGATACTATTGGATAATGAAATGTCTCTTATCCTGTAGTTGCTGAAAGCTATGTGGATGGAGGAGTTTAAACTGAGAGACAAGAGCTTTAAGTTTGACAGCAGCGGAGACATCAACCTGGGCTACGACGTGACCATGTGGAGGTCAGACGGAGAGAACATCCACGTCCAGAATGTCGTGGCTGAGTATCACCCGCACAACAACAGCTTCACCCACAGCAACCACAGCACCACCCAACAGCTCAATGCTCTGAAGGTAGGCCCTTCATATGGCAGTTATTTTGTACATGACCCCCACATGCTGCAGTGTGTGTTTACTACACACAGTCACACCATCTATGCTGATTCAAGCGATACAGAAAACTGGTTTTTAGTACAACCATATGGTAATGCAACCTTCAGTAAAACAATACAATATAACTCATTTAAAGACATAATATGTAAAGTCAAAAACAATGTTTGGATAATTTTGTCTCCCTGCTTTCCTCAGCACATCATCTCCAAATGCTCCAAAAGCTGCGTACCTGGGGAGTCAAAGAAAACCACAGAGGGTCCACACACCTGCTGTTACGAGTGTGCCATCTGTTCTGCAAACTACTACTCTAATGACACAGGCAAGACATTCCCCTTCACACTCACATTTGTTTACATAAACAAAGAGTAATAGGCCCTATTTCACCTGGAATAAATGTGTTTTGGCAAACATATAATGAGCTCACTGTACATGCACAGGTATTCAGGTATAATCCCACTTCAACCACGAAACTCAGGAGCAGGAACTAAACTCAGGAGCTTAGTGCATTCCTGTAAGTGCTATTACATCAGCAACAATGGCAGACTGCGTTGGAGCTGTGCTTGTGTTGCCGCTATAAAAACATTAATCCACTCTGAATGGCGCACAAATGACATCCCTTGGTGCATATTACCCATGAGTCTTTTGTTTTAATTGACAAAGTTTGGCAACATAGCGCCATGTTAGCATAGCCACCATAGTCTGTCTGACTATCTTCACTACTTGTTGCGCTCATTGTGGCATAAGCCGTTTCCTACTGCCACATTTTCACTAAGATCTTACTTTTGATAGACTGACATGACAACTTGGGGAATATATGAAATTAATTACCAGTGGTGTAAAATAACTAAGTAGATGTACTCAAGTACTTTACTTACTGTAAGTACAATTTTGAGAAACTTGTACTTTACTTGAGTATGTACTATGTTTGTACTTCTACCCCATTACAATTCAGAAGTTAATGGTGTACTTTTACTCCACTACATTTATTTAATATGTTTAGTTACTCTGCAGATTTGGATGAATGATGTGAAATATAATCAGCTCTTAAATCAGACTTTAGTTCCACCTGGAGTAAATCCACAAGCTACCCTGCAGTATACAAAGTCATGAACACTAGCTGCACCTTTACCAGCTTTGAGAACACTTTAATGATCAATAATTACAAAACACATCATATATATTATTCTGAAATGGACCAATTTGAATAATGAGTAGTTTTTCTTTTGGTACTTTAAAGTGGACCTATCATGCTATATTTGAACAATATATTGTAGGGCCATATCTATATAAAACATGTCTGTGAAGTTTATACCAAACAGATCATGCATTTTAGCCATGCCTCATTTAGCTCTATTTGCTCTATTCCAGCCCTGTCTTCACAAGGGCTGATTCTATTCCAAATGAGCTGCAGCTGACCACGGGGGCGAGGCACGAGCATCATGTTACCATGCTGTTACCATGCTGTTACCATGCTGTTACCATGCCACGCAACCTCTCATTCCCCTGATAGGTGGAGAGTTGCCCATATAGGCGGAGCACCTTGTTTCTGACGTCAGAGATATTTCAAATCTGTATCAGATCCGTTGCAGCCCCGTTTTTAGAGATTTGGGTACGGAGGAAAAAAGAGAGGGGTGTGTTTTCTGACACTTGGTGAGTTCCCTGACACACCGGGGACACATATTCATGTATAAAAGATGTACAAAAGTGCATTTTGCATGATAGGTCCCCTTCAAGTATATTTTGTACTTTTACTTTAGTAACATTTAGATTGCAGGACTTTTACTTTTAAAAGAGTATTCCTACACTCTGGTACAGAAGTAAAATATCTTAGTATTTCTTCCACCTGATAGCCAGTATAAAAAAACAACAACAAAAAGATGGCTCCAAAAAACGTGTCCTTACAACCCTTTTTAGACATCAAAATTTAAAAGACAGAAACAGATGAAGTCTTTTGATAAGATCTTAAAGACTAAAACAATAGTTGAGTTGCATTCAGCTCCCTTGCTCTTCCTGTGTGTTCCTGCAGACATGGCCCAGTGTCTGAGCTGTGACCCAGACACAGAATGGTCTCCTGAGGGCACCTCCAGATGCCTCCCTAAGGACCGGCTCTTCTTCTCCTGGCAGGACCCCTTTGCCATGGTTCTCCTGACCTTCTCTGCCCTGGGCGTCGTCCTGAATCTGCTGGTGTCCGCTCTGTTTCTACAACAACAGGACACTCCTGTAGTGAAGGCTGCCGGAGGGCCACTGAGCCAGGTCATCCTGTTCTCTCTCGTCATCAGTGACATCAGTGCCATGCTGTTTGTCGGCCGGCCCAACAGTCTCCAGTGTAAGGCTCGACAGGTGCTGTTTGGCGTCAGCTTCACTCTGTGTGTGTCTTGCATCCTGGTGAAGACGCTGCACATCCTGCTCGCCTTCCAGTTCAACCCCAAGCTGCACGAGGTTCTGCGGGGGCTGTACAAGCCGTACATCATCGTCGCCATCTGTGTGAGCTTACAAGCAGCTACCTGCATCTGCTGGCTGGTCCTCAAAAGCCCATATAACCACATCGTCAATAATCCAACCACTCTGCTGGAGGCCTGTCACGAGGGCTCGTATTTGGCCTTTGGGGTGATGTTGGGCTACATAGCTGTCTTGGCGTTCGTGTGTTTCATCTGCGCCTTCAAAGGTCGCAAACTGCCACACCTGTACAACGAGGCCAAGTTCATCACCTTCAGCATGCTGCTCTACCTCATCTCCTGGCTGCTCTTTGTCCCCGTCTACATCACCACTTCAGGAGTCTACCTGCCGGCTGTGGAGATGGTGGTCATCCTCATCTGCAACTATGGCATCCTCTGCTGTCATTTCTTCCCAAAGTGCTACATAATTCTTTTTAAGAAGGAACAGAACACAAATACTGCTTTTAGGAAGAAACTATATGAGTACTCCAATAAAACCACAGATGTTGTCTCTGTGTCTGTGGTGACCAACTGCAGAGAAGGGGTTACTTGCCTAAGTCTGCATAGAGGGTCAATCACAGGACACTGCCGCGAAAGAAGCAACAGCATATAAACTGTCCTAATGGGTTTTCAGAAATAGTTTTATTGAATTGTATTATTTACAAGTTGTATCATAAAGTTTACATATTTAAATACTTTATATAATATAATAATTTGTATATGTTTGTTAATATAATTTATTTGCAAAAGCATTAATGTGAAACAGGTCACACCGTTTCTTATTACAGTTATTTGAATACCCAATTCTAATTTGTCAATCGGGACATTCAATCTGGTCTGCAACGGTCTGCTATTTTTTGCTAGCAGACCGTTGCTAAGGATAGCAGACCGTTGCTAAGGAGGACGCTCTGATCAAGGGACTACAGTATGTGCAGTCGTATCATTCCGTAGAAAGTAGTCTGGTCAATTTAACATCAGCTGTGGACAACAAACATTTGTTTTCGTCCATCAGAAAACCTGTGGAATACTTTTTTAATATTCATTGTTAGATTTGTGGAGAACACAAAACCACCATCACCAATCAACAATAACATGTCTATTCATATATCATACTTGATGTCTGCAAACCTTTTTTACACATATTGGTGCACATTGTAGCTTAAACCACAAATATCAACAAAAGAGGCAAAGTCAAAACAAGGTTCATTTTAATTATTTACGGCCAATAGATGCACTGCAGTTTTTGTGGCACTTCCTTATTGGCCTCCCGGCTCTGCCCCAGAGTTTGCCGCTTGGTGTGACTGTGAATGCAAACCGAACCTTCTGAAAAATGAAACAATGTAACAAACTGTGGTCTGGTGCGCACCAGAGAAGTGGACTATTAGGTGTGAATGCACCCTACACAAGTCATGTACTATGCCACTGAACATACTTACATTTAAATGTGTACTGCACGGATTCAGCCATTTTCAGCCAAAGATTTTGGAAATTGGTCCGTGCGCAAAGCATTGTGGGTCATTTAAGACCACCGAGGATACACATGAGCAGCCTTGAAATGTTCTGCAACGAAGGATTCAGTCCTAGGTAGAATTCCAAGGATCCTGTACATTGGAACAGTCCTTCAGCGGGATTCGATAACGTAGCATCCTTGAAATAGTGGCTCGGAAGGATCCTTCCTTGACATTGAGAAGCAGCCAGGAAGTAAACACTAGGGAACAGAAGAGGAAGACAGACAGGAAGTAAACACTAAAAGGGAACAGCAGAAGAAGAGAGACATTATCAAGTGGGTCCTAAAATGTGAGCAGACTTTGACAGTCACAGAAAACCTCGATCAGTGCTGCTATCATTTTAAGTACGTTGCTGTCGCTGCAGTTCCAGCCGTTGGTACAGTGGAATTGACAAAAAACATTTCAGTGGAAGCAATCAGATAATTCTTTTAAGAAATAAAATAATTGTAATGAAGCTCAGCGCAAGTTCTTTCAGGAAGACTGGGTATATATTAATTCACTCCGCAGCTGCATATAATCAACTCATCACGGGCGTTCTCTTTAACCTATTACATTTCACCTCAATCTCCAGCAGCCAATCACCGTGCTGCAGTCAAACTTTAAAATCCTTCTCCTCTCTCCTGCAGTCAACTGTGATTTCAGGTTTTCATGCTGCCGCCTGCCTCCTCCCCATCCACCTCCTCTCATCATGTCCAGTGCCCAGGAGAGCTAATCCAAAGACCTCATCACACCTCTTCATCAAATCCATCATAACCTGGGGACATTCCAGTTTTGCTTACAGTTTGAGTGGGTGAATATCCTTGCTCTTTTAGTGGATGTGTGAATGAGGGAAGGACAGCAGTCTTGTGGGAACTGGAGATCTGAAATGACACAGGGTCTGAACTTGTTCCACCAAAAAGCCCCCCCCCCCCTCCAGACCAGATTCCAATGACTGAAAAACACCACAACAGAAACTCGAGGAATGTAAACCTCAGCCTGCTCCGAGGCTTACGCTGTAACGGGATATAAGTGAGCTGACATTCCAGAATTGTGTAATCTATTGTCACTGATGCTCAGGGATAAGTTCAACAATGAGAACAGTACGGCACATGTTAAATGCTTATGGCAGGGGTTTACAAGCTTTTCTATTTGCATCTGTGTGATTTGTTTAAATAAAGTATTTATATAAAAACATGGCTGTGATGAAAGTTTGTGGACAGCACATGGTCAAAAATACACTCAGTACAAATCTCTGGCCACTGACTTTTGAGTCTGAGGCTGGCTGTAAACCAAACAGGTGAACAGAAAAACCTTACATACATATATATACATATACATATATATATATATATATATATATATTTCTATTTTTCTCAGAACAAGCATTTTTCACAATTCTTTTCTAAGTAGAAGAACTTAATTTATTTTTGAGACTCAAGCCATCTCATTTTTTTACCCGCAGTTTTTTATAAAGTTTGGTAAAAATGCAGTCATCAAGAAATTCTCACCCGTTTCTTACATTCAAATATTACGAAGAGTAAAAGTGCTCATTAATGAATGCCAGTTGTTATGGTGAGGTCTTTTTTTCCTCTATTACTGCTGGAGCATGATGTCAAAAGGAAGCAAAGGAAATGGATTTAGTGAAGCGAACGGCACCAAGGTCAAAGTGAGTGCAGCACAAGAAGATAAGCTAATCAAAAGCTATTCCACTACCCAGCATGCCCCTGGCTGGTGTACAGTTGCAGGGAAAGAAGAAAGATGCAGTATGATCCACTGTGAGTGTTGTGCCCACATCTTCCTTTGTTTACATCAATGTGTATAAGCAGGGGCGGGAGTAATAACATTTGAGTTGGGGCGAAGAAAAAACCCACATTAAGTGACAAAAATACTAAATAACTTGTACATTGCAGGGCTCAAATGTTTGTTATGTATTGTAGCTAGGGGACATTTTGACTGTTCTAATGGGCATGTAATGAAACATGGCAAAACACATAGTAGTACATAATATAATTTCCTAGAATCAGATGTAGAATTGAGTTTGAGTTTCGGAGGAGGAGTACTCCCTCCTCTACTCTTTTTTAGACAAAGTCTGATAACAACAGAACTACCAAAACCTTTAACAAAGAAAAAGAGGAATGCCTATTCCCGCACACAGTCACTTTTAGAATTAGTCAAAAGTCAAATGTGAACAGTCACAGAAAACCTTGATCAGTGTTGCGGTTTCGTTGCTGCAGTTCCAGCCGCTGGTAGCCGACAATCTTTTTCTCAGCGAAAGCAAGAAGAAATAATAATAATACAATCATTTTAATTTCATTAACAGAAAAAAATACCAATGACAGGGTGATCATGCCCTTAAATGTCATTTTGATGGAGACAAAACATCATAATTTATTTAAGTGCCTCATACACGACTACACAACTATTTCAAACAATGGAATCGTTGATGAAGATAACTGTGGTTAGACAGGTTGAACAGTCTCATGATAATTCATCGAGTTGCATCCACACTGGAAATCCCCAGCACTGAACTCAACACAAAATAAAAACATAGGAAGGGGGGGTGGGGGGGCATCATACATTTAGATGGGCATTCCAGTTTCTAAGACTAAAGTGATGTTTTACATCCCCTTCATTAGAGGACACTGACCTAGATGCAATTCTTAAATATGTGCATGATTAGTACACTTCATCCAGCATTTCTCTCTTATTTGCAGCTACAAGTTGCCTTGTGTCATAATATTTTTCATATTCTTATAAGTGGGTAGGTGGCAGCGATCGTTCCCTTTTTAGCATTAAATGAGTAAAATGACACACCAAACTTCCCCCTTGTCTCATCAGAGCCTGAGGGTGGAAGCCTGGCTGAACAGAGACACTTGAGAACCGCTGTGGTATCCGTTATCTCTAGAGGGTTTCAGGTTTTGTCGAGCCAGCTAAAGAAAGGAAACCCTGGCTCTGTAGATGTTTACCCGTCTTATAACACCATGCTCTGTCACGCTTTAACATTAGTCATATTCAACAAAATTGTTTATAGTTGCGTTGTTTACATGGTTGTCTAATCCAGCCTCTTAGTTTGGTGGTATTTCAGAAAAAACTTGAATGATAGAGACGCTTATTGGTTAAAGTCGGTAACCAAACCTTTACCATAATTTATATACGCTGAATCCAATAAACCCAAGCTTTATTTGGAGGCTTTTACGAAATGTATTCGATTGAGGATACCTAAATTATGTACACAACCGATTCTGTCTTTTCCCCAGTCTGAAACCCAGGTGTTGTCACCCTTACTCAGACTGCATCAATCTGGGTGTGACATTGGACGAGCAGCTGTCCGTTACTGCTAACATCGCTGCTTCAACCCACTCCTGTAGATACACTATAATAACATGAGGAGGAACATCCAGAACGGACCCAGAGGTCCAGGCTCTTGTCCCATCCTACAACTAAAAAACCCACCTGGTACCTTGGACATTTAATTCAACACAAAAAATAGCACTTAAAGAGATGAGCCCATTTGAAGCTAATGCACCAGCACTTAGAGTGGTTAGGCTTATTTGAAGCACATATATCTGGGGTTTTATGGATCATTGCACTCTGGGTGAAAAACGTCAGCTAAATTAATTGAAATGTAAAAACAAAACTACAGCTAACTAGTTAAAATGAAATTCATATGTATTCTGTATCATAGTCTTATTTATAACTGATCTATAGTGTATTCACTTTCTATACGGCTATGTATTATGTTTATACCTCCTTGTAGTGTTTATAGTATAAATACTTCCGTTGTTTATATCTGTTATATTATGCGAGACCACCACAGATCCCTGCACTTTACTACTTGTTTTGCACTGGTTAGATGCTAAATGCATTTGGTTGTCTGTGCAATGACAATAAAGTTGAATCTAATCTAAAAAGGCAATTTTAAGTTTATAATACATTTAAAAATACAAGGTTTTTATCAATAGAATAATTTAATCATTCTTGTTTTACAATATAAGTATGCATCCACAAAAGAAGAGCAAGAGATCAGACCTGTGATCAGCTGTGTTCAGGCCCGACCCAAAGTCAGTAATCTGTCTGCCACTGATTGGCCGACACAGGCGCTGTGAGGCCCCACAATACTTCTCTGATGTCTGTGTGTTGTCAAGGTCTCAAACCCCAGCCTGTTCTGCAGATAGTATTTATCTCCTGTACAAGGACACACACTTTCAGGAGAAAATAAAAACACTACAAAAGAAATATACACAATCATACAAATCGGAATTATTAGAAAACTATACACGATTAAATATGCTTGATGTCATTTCTGCATTACAAATATTTTCCGTTTCATTTCACAGTTAAGTCATTTAATGTTATCCACTGATGAGTGCGGCCAGTGTGCTCATATCCAACGCTCAAATCACTGAGTCTACAGATGGAAACACTGTATAAGTCGAAACCAAAAAATCAATTACATGAAAATTAAAAAAACAAAGCCTCAGGATTAAGAGGAAACGACCCTCCTGAAATTAAAATAAACTGTAAAGGGTGAATCCTGAAAAGGGCACATAACGGAGAAGATACTTGTATGGTGACCAACAGGTGCAAACGAGCTTCAACGGCCAAAAACATTTCCATTAGGAAAACGCGCTTCAGAAACGATTCAAATATAAACACAAACACACTGCGTAGACGAAAACGCTGCCAATACAAAGCGCTGCAAGAAGCTCAAAACACAACGGAAACGGGGACCCTAAAAAGTGACGCACACAGCTGGGACCGGAGCACTTGTTGACGTTCAGGGATTATAAAGTTCGTAAAGTCAACTATCGCGGAGTTAGCCTTTCATCATAGTAAGTGTTGGTCACATACTTGCCAACCTTGAGACCTCACCACCGCGGTGAGGTCACATGCTTATTGTAGTTCTAAGTGCAATGCCTTGTGGCCTGTAGCACCATCCTTGATGGAGTATAGTGTGGGCTGGACCTGTATTTTACAGGAAAGGAGTGAGCAGAGGGTGACTATCTTCCTCACCCTCTTAGAGAGGGTGACTATCTTCCTCACCCTCTTAGACTTTCAGTTGCGCGCGCTGCTAGAGACGCGCTACCATGGAAACAAAACAATGGTGTAGTTTTATTGAAGTCCGAGTGGAAACAGTCGTGAGAAAATCTGATTTTGTCAGAAATTGGGAGAAATGCGGGAGAAATATGACCCCGGGAGGAAACCGGGAGAGGGCAATGAAATCGGGAGTCTCCCGCGAAAATCGGGAGGGTTGGCAAGTATGGTTGGTCAGTATATTTGAAAGGAATAGGCTAATATCTGAAGGAATTATGTGACCATAATGTTAAAATAAGCCAATAAAACGTAGATTTGAAGTACGTTTTTAGAGACAGTGACAGTTATGTGTGACAATTATTGATGCAGCGCTTGTGTCATCAAATTGGTGAATGTTTTCTAAATGTTGGAGAAGCTGTTTTTAGTCGTTTATGCAGCACTTTTAGTCAACGCTGCACAAGTTTTGTCTAGTTTGTGATTGTTTTCTTAATGCTGTGCATGTGTTGTCAAATGTTTCTCCATTTGCATCGTTTTGAAACTGCAGCGCGTTTTTTTAATGGAAGTGTTACGGTCCGTTGTAACGTGTCGGCCACCGTAAAGTTGGACTGAAAATATCACAAATACATTTTTAGGCAGACAACTTAAATGCATATCCCACCCTCTTATAGCCACCTAAATACTTATTTTCTCACAGTATATATAATATACAAACCCTCCAAGTCAGTCCACTATCACCATCAAGTCAAGAATCTGATTGATGGCAGAACAATATTTTAAGTTATATTTAGTTGCTAGTTCAGAGTAACTAGAAAGCGGAACAGATGTGTGGAGTCTTTAACTATCACACACTGCATCATGTAACAGACAGCCCCTGTATGGTCAGGACACTGCTTTCTGCACTAAGGAACATTTCAAATAGACGAAGAAAACAGGAGTGAAGACTACACACTGTACTAATTTCACTTGGTCCACTTGGCTACATGACCCAGGAAGCTGTAGCCTTAAGAGTTGAGCTGACGGGAAGGAGGACCTCCACTGCTGTCAGTGTCACGAGACACATAAATACAAGTCTCTCTGCGCTCTTGAAGTGCTTTTTAAGTGGAAAGGAGAGGAGAAAATGTTCAGAGGACGTTCAGCAGACGTACATCTACTAGTCTTCAGCCCTGCCTGTGATTTCCTTTCATTTAAGTTCATTGAGTAAGACTTGCTTTCTTGCTTTATTTCTGAAGAGGTAGTTTGTCATTTAAAATGACATATGGATGCTGAACATCATTGAGGATGATGTGAAATAATATCCCAGGAAGTCAAAGGAAAGTCTGTAGCCTTAAGGGAAAAAAAAGAGTTGTTTTTCGCACACGCTGTGGTTTTTGATCTCCATATTCACAGATCCCCCTCCATAGTTGTTGTACTCATAGCCAGAGGGAAGGTCTGGGGCAGCTAGTCGACCTGTTGAGAGTCTGGAGGCCATCAGGCTGCTGTCTCCGAGGTATAAAGCCCAGGATCAGAGGGGGGGTGTAGAGTGGAGGAGAGGTTAGAGCTGGAACCCCTCCATGGGTCCCTCCTGCTGCTGGAACAGGAACTGGCCCTGGGTGTGGTCCACCTGGGGGGCCAGGCTGGCGTCCTCCTCCTCCACTCCAAAGTAGTGTTCGATTAGGTCGAAGGCCTTCTGGTAGATCTCCTGGTTCTCGTGGCTCTGCAGGAACTCGATTTTGTCCAGGCCTGCAGGGGTACACATACATTATGTTACACACATGTATGTGGCATAAAAACAAGGATTGACTTAACTGCAGATTAGGAAATGCCACAACTTTGTCATTAACAAAGTTTCAAAAGCTAAAACGTTAAAATACTTGTTAACATTTTTGTGTTTCTACAGTTGAGGTCGGCTTTAAGGGCTAGCGGTGTTCCATTGCAAAGTCCTCTTATCACCACACCCGCTGCATACAATTCTACACTCCACTAGAGGTACAAGCAGGGCTCTCGACTAACTTTTTTCACCATCCTCCCGGAACCGTCCCGAAATACAATCTAAGCCATCCCGAAATTAATGTGGACCGTCCCGAATTTAAAATATCAGTTTTTCTACATTATCATGAGTTAAAATCATTCAAAGTGACCTTTAACATAAATAAAACATCATACAAATCATTAGATGATAATTCATCAACCTTTTATTTGAGTAAATCACTCAATCACATGAACAAAGGCCAAATATATTTAAACAAACACACAAACGAGAAAATTACTCTAATATGGAATCAAATCAAGTCCCATCCAATTAACACAAAAATCCAACACTCTGTCCTGAAGACAGAACCCAGAGTAACCACTAACCAGGAGGACAGTCTGTAACACAGTCAGGAGACCTTTACAAACTGCCCCGCCCCCTCGCACACAGACGGGAGAGAGAGATCTCGTCTGGATTGGAAAGCTCGAAAATACATCATAGACGCATGTTGTAGTCTTAATCAGGGTCGGCGTTATGGGTGGGCATTCGCGGGCCATGCCCCCCCAAATGAGTCACTGTGCCCCCCCTGCCAGGCCAGGCAAGCCCTGCCACTTTGCTGTTTTAATTTTTTTTTTTATCATATTATAAGTGAAAACGTTTCCACTAAATCTTTTTTGTGTGAAATAAATCAGAAATAAAGAATATAAATAAAAAACACAACCTGAGGTGTGCTCACTGGTGATTGGTGTGTTTCTTGACCAATGACCCCGGCCTTTGATTTGTTGTTATTAATTCAAAAAATGCGCGCATAATTAGCAAGTCAGTGAGACGAAGCTAATGCTCGGACTGTCGGACAGTAATAAAGTAATAGATATACGTAAATGGCTGCAAGGTGCAGCTGCTACACGGCCTCCTCCAACTCCTCCACCTCCTCCACCTCCTGAAAACGAAGGGAATAATGCACCCATCTCCAGCATCGCCGGCGGCACCACCTCTGAAGAGCTGGAGCCGTGCTCTTCGACCAGCCAACCTGCTAGCCAAGCCCATCCACCTGCTGCAGCTAACGTTAGCGCTGGAATTCAACAACCCATAGATGATATTGGAACTGATCAGCCCAAACAAATCTTCTTAAAACAGTACCCTTACAGCATCCTCACTGGCAGGAGGCGTTCGTTTGTCTCTGCTTGGTATCACAACCGAGACTGGCTTGAATACAGTGTCAAGGCCGATGCTGCATTTTGTTTCTGCTGTCGGCAGTCTAGCAAAACCCGGAGAATGGATGCATTTATGTCTGTTGGCTTCCGTAACTGGAAAAATGCGGTGGAGAGAGACAAGGGATTTCAGAAACATGCAAATTCAAAGGAGCATCTCTCTTGCTATGGAATGTGGAAGGAGCGGGAGAGGCGTGCCAGCACTGGAAAGGAGATTTTTACACTTGTTAACGCAGACCAACGACGAAAAAAAAGGTATTATATCTCCTCTCTTATTGATGTGGTTGGATTTCTGGTGGAAAACCAGCTGCCTTTACGAGGGAAGATAGAGGCTTTTGATAACATGTCAGAGGGGGGGCAGTGGCCTTTTCCTCTCCCTGCTGGACTATACGATAAAAGAAGACCCCAAATTGGCTGATGTAGTGAAATCAATCCCTCGAAACACCACTTACACTTGTCACGAAATGCAAAATGAATTCATAAGTACACTCAGCAATGTGGTGACTGAGGCTATCGTGGAGGAAATAGGAGACTCCTTTTACACACTGAAAGTAGATGGAACCCGACCAATAATTTCACCATATATGTAAATAATCTCTGTAATAATTTATCAAAGGCTGCTTTCCATTTTTATGCAGATGATACTGTTATTTATTGTTCATCCTCTTCTATAGAGCAAAGTCTTGATTTCCTCCAGTCTGCCTTTGATGTTATTCCATCTAATTTATCTCAACTCAAGTTAGTATTAAATGCAGACAAATCCAAACTCATTATATTTTCAAATGGCAAAAAGTTAACTTATTTTCTCCCCAACATTTGTACTGTTCAAGGGACTGACATTGACATTGAAAGGGTCACTACATACAAATATCTAGGTTTTATTATTGATCAGAACTTATCTTTCAAGTCACACACTGAAAATTTTGTTTTAAAATTAGGTTTCTCCTTTCAGACAAGGAAACATTTGATCTCTGTAACGTTTTTACCAGTATTGGATTCTGGCGATCTGCTTTACATGAAAGCCTCTGACCAGTGCCTAAAGACTTTGGATACTGTGTACCATTGCATTGTGCATTACGTTTTATTACTGGAAGGATATATATATTGTGAGTTTGGAATAAATATGCACTTTATGAAAATTATTAGTTGGTTACTGTTAGTAAAAACAGTAAGGTTAATAGCCTACTGGATGTTTGTTTTGCTAGTGGATCGCCAGGCCCTCTGACCTGATCTGTGGAGTCTCAGCTGTTCATATGAACAGGGCTCGACATTATAAATGGCCCGCTGGCCCGGAAGCATTATTTAGACACCCCGGCCAGCATAACGTACTTTCAAATCGCCCCACAGCGCGAGCAGTCTCCGGTGAGCGGGAGCGCACTCATTCACTACAGTCAGTAGTGGGAACCGCAGTAGACAAAAGGCGTTGCTATAGCAACACGTCATGTTTATGTGAAAAGGGGTGGGGTCAATATGACCCGCTGGCGGAAATAGGTAACAACAACAGAGGGTGCTACATAACACACTTTAAGGTGTGTGTGTGTGTGTGTGTGTGTGTGTGTGTGTGTGTGTGTGTGTGTGTGTGTGTGTGTGTGTGTGTGTGTGTGTGTGTGTGTGTGTGTGGCGGGGTATTTTTATTTTAACTCTCGTCCCAAAATTATTTTTTATCCTCCCCGACACTATTTTTTTCGGCCCCGGGACGACGGGACGTCCTTAAGCTCGAGCCCTGGGTACAAGTGGCCTTGTTTCCAAACAACTGTGTTTTGTTTCTTTGTTTAGTTTTTTTGTGCTGTTTTGAACTGTATTGCATTTTATGTTATTGATTGTACCATTTGTTTAATACATTTAAAAAATTTGATCACAAAAGAAAACATTTTTGTGTTTGAGGAAAGTTCGCCCATGGGTTGTTGGAGAAAACCACTCAATAAAAGCAGTATCAGAAGGCTGCTAGCGAAGCATGCAACATAGAGACCCGACCAGCTGTCTGTTAATCTGTCAACACACCAATTCATTAAGGATATTCAGATAATAAACCTA
Organism: Notothenia rossii; assembly: GCF_949606895.1. NCBI lineage: Eukaryota > Metazoa > Chordata > Actinopteri > Perciformes > Nototheniidae > Notothenia > Notothenia rossii. Next base: position 49,558 of record NW_027639870.1, read on the forward strand.
AATATAGCAGTGCATGTAACGTGTGGAGAATGGATGGCTCACAAATGTATTTGTGGTTACGGAACCAGTGAAAAACTAACTAACTTCCTGTCAAATCAGAGAAGTGAATGGAGGTGTGTGTGTGAGAGATGTATTGTGTGTGTTGCAGCGCTGTACCGTAAGCCTCCTCGATGAGAGCGCAGTACGGGTTGATACCGCTGCCGCTCTGCTTGGCCTCCTGCTCCCCCAGCCGCAGGATGTTCTCCAGACCGTTCAGAGACACCTGCACGATCTTCGAGTCCATCACAGTGAGCAGGTCACACATGGGTTTGATGGTGTTCAAGGACACCAGGTACCTATTCACACAATGAGACATTTTCATTAAAGTAAGTATTTAAATTATCGAAATTCAACTGGCAGGGTTTGCTTTTGGTAAGGTCAAAAGCTTTATATTGCAATGAATATGTGGCAGTTGGAAGAGAAATGGTGCTACACGGACGTTATCTGTGCCGGTGTGCCCCCGGAGGTGGCGTTAGTGACGGCCCACGCAGCCTCCTTCCTTGTGCGGAACTCGGCCTTCTGGAGGATCTCGATCAGCACTGGGAAGATGTTGGCATCAATCACATTCTGACAGAGAGAAGGAAAGTTGTCAGCGACACAGAACAACAGCCCTGCTTCAGAGGACAGGCAGGTGGAGCAGCTCTACCTGGATCTGAGCCCGGTTCCCTGCAGTGATGTTGGACACGGTCCAGCACGCCTCCTTCTTGATTGACTCCTTGGGACTGCTGAGTAGGTGGAGGAGACACGGCAGAGCTGAGCAGTTCAAGATAACCTGGGGTTCCAAACAGAGATACAGAACTGTGAGGGCTACATGTATCACTTACATATAAATGACTGTAGTAATTGAGCCTCTACCTGAGTCTGGATGTCATCTCCTGTTACAATGTTGCCGACTGCACGCAGAGCAGGAGAAACCACCTTATAGTCACTGTGCCTGTACAAAACACAAAGAACATTTAAGCACTTTAGTGTTGTTATAGCAAGCCCTCTTGTATATCATACTATCATATGTTGTGACATAAGGGTTCATGCAGTGATGCAAGGTGGTACACCAACATATATTGTATATATAAAGTATATTCAGTCAATATATTAATAAATATATTTGGCATGTTTTAATACAGGTATATCATTTTGACCTGGTCATTTTAAGTGTAGCTCACAAGCCGAAAAAGTGTGGGCACTCCTGTCGTACAGCCACATGGACATTGGCATAACTACTCATTTTGGCCACTAGGTGGAGCTCTATGTACTTTATTACATCCATATGTATATTACATGCAGGCTTCAGGAGTGATGGATTACATGTAACAGGAATACGTTATCAGAATTTTAAAATCTGGTAACTGTATTCCCTTACAGTTACATACAAAAAGCAGATTACTTTTAAATGACTTACAATAGGGATTTTCCTATCAAAGAAATCTCTGAGCAGAGGAAACATTTTTAACTAAATATCTTGGTTTCTCATTTTCTAAGGTCACATTGTTCTGCTGTCTTACATATGCACTCTATTAAAAACCTGATACTCAGATTAGGTTACTGGTTACATTTACAGGTAACTAGTCATTTTAACAGAATACATTTCTAAAGCAACCCTCCCAACCCTGCTTACATGAGCAGCTCCACCAATCTGCGGCACACCCCTGAGTCGATGACCGTCTGGATCTTTTCATTGGGTCCGTCAGACAGGTAGGACAGAGCCCAGCAGGCATCAGCCAGAACATCTGGATCACTGCTGAATAGCAGCCGGGACAGCACCTTGAGACAGGGAGATACCTCCACACGGAGAGACACCACAGCAGAGTCAGGACAGATAATACCAGTGGATGTACAACTCAATGATTAATGCTGCAAGCAGAAATAAGGAATGTTGGTTGCAAGTTATAAAATAGACTCACTTTGGCAAAATCGGGTGGTGGGTTCTTCCCCCGGCAGAGGTTGGACAGAGCCCACACTGCGTTGCGAGTCGTTGTAAGACGGTTGGACTTTGCGAGTAACCTGAAGGCAACAACACAGTTTTCAGTTGCGATGAAGTGATGTTTCAACACATCCAGACAGAGGAGGAACACTTACTGTTGTAGAAATGGCAGGATGCCACAGTCCAGCACGTAGTCTCTGCACTCAGCGTTATCTCCAGCTATGTTCCCCAAGGCCCACACTGCCTGAAACACAAACCATGCTTCAGTTATCCAGGTGGGATGTGCTGGATCAATCAAGGAACAAGTTCAGAACTCCTAACAGGAACACGGTTTGGGGCTCTGGCAGGGTTTGTTGCTGCCTTGGGGGCTCTCACCTGTTCCTGGACATCCTCGTACTCAGAGTTGAGCAGCTCGATGAAGATGGGGACCGCTCCTGTTTCAATCACCACCTTAGTGTGCAGGAAGGTCCCCGAGGCGATGTTGGTCAGTGCCCAGGCCGCCTCAAACTGTGAAACACACACACAATAGAGGAGAAAATTCTATGTTAGTCATACAAAATTGTATGTCAGTGGCACTGAGACGTTACACAGAATACATTTTACTGGTATAAGTTATTTTTGTTAGGGATACCATTTGCTGTTTATTTCTTAAATTGTTCCTTTTTCCTTTTTTGTGACAGGGAAACAAATGTATCATTTTAATAAAAAAAGATGCTGTCATTCAGCCCTTCTTCACACTAACTCTGAATGAGCCCAAATTCCCCAAACACCTTTAAAAAGCTTCTTGAGCCCGCTATAAGCCCAGTGTTTCTGCGCCGCTGCTACCATCTGCTGGACTACTTTAGTGGAACTACCCAGCCAGGTACCAACAAAAAATACATTAAAATAATAATCCGTGGTCACACAGCCTCTGTGAGCGAGCGAGACAGAGAGCGAGAGAGAGCACGCTTTAACTATTCAATATAGTTATAAAAAATAAAGTAAGAAATCATTCCAATGTTTAAAAGGGGAGTGATTAGTAAAATATGCATAAATAAAAAGAAAGAATGCTAACTAGGTAACATAAGATAAGAATGAACAAGTTTAAATGATTTTTTATTGGTTGTGATCGTATTCTAAAGATGTTTGGATTATTGAAAAGTATACAGCTCCCTTTCATCTGAGTGTTGAGCCGTTCTTGTGCTGGCAGACCCAAAGAAACATATTGGCGCACTTCGCACGCGCACACACTAAAATGTTCTACGTGCTCCGCGCTCACATTTAGCTGGGCCCGCGTGCCTTAGCACCGCTGCTATGACTCCATCCTAGGGGAAACACTGAAGCCTGCTATACACGACTTGATGTGTGCTTGCCACAGACACACGACTTCTTGTTGCCATGGTAATTTTGCTCTGGCGGCTGAACCTGCTTGCACTCAGCTTCTAGACCCTGAACGAGCAGCGCGAAATCAGAGAAGTTTAGAAGTTAGGGACGTTTTCTTCCAGTAGAGTGATCAGATGTTAAAAGATGCTAGATTACATTTAGTGATCCTTAATAATATTATTCGACGGGCTGAAATCCCACATCAAGCTCTGCTCCTGCAGCAGCTGATCCACTGATGGGCAAAGGGAGGAGGGAGGAAGAGAGGACTACTTCAAAGTTACAGCAAGGTGTTTCAGTCAGTGATCTTATCCTTCAAAGTGATGAATGAATTCAGATGTTATCCTTCGTAACTGAAAAAAACCTCTTCCACGGTGGCTAGTCACATGGCCAAGCTAAATATCTAAACACAGATGGTGCCCCCATAAACACCAGGCTGGACACATTTAGGGAGGAATAGGAAGAATCATGACGTTCATTTACAGGTGTGTTGTGTGGCTCTCACCTGCAGAGTGCAGTTCTCACTCCTCTTCAGGAACTGCACAAAAAGATTGACAACACCTGCAGTGGAAATGACCTCATCTATGGGGGGGTTGGGCTCTGTACGGAGGAACACACACAGTCTCTTATTGTATACGTGCTCATGGGGGTGGATATTAAGGTTATACAGTGGGGCAAAAAAGTATTTAGTCTGCCACCAATTGTGCAAGTTCTCCCACTTAAAAAGATGAGAGAGTCCTGTAATTTTCATCCTAGGTATACCTCAACTATGAGAGACAAAATGAGAAAAAAAAAATCCAGAAAATTACATTGTCTGTTTTTTAAAGAATGTATTTGCAAATTATGGTGGAAAATAAGTATTTGGTCAATAACAAAAGTTCATCTCAATACTTTGTTATATAACCTTTGTTAGCAATGACAGAGGTCCAACGTTTTCTGTAAGTCTTCACAAGGTTTTCACACACTGTTGCTGGTATTTTGGCCCATTCCTCCATGCAGATCTCCTCTAGAGCAGTGATGTTTTGGGGCTGTCGCTGGGCAACACAGACTTTCAACTCCCTCCAAAGATTTTCTATGGGGTTGAGATCTGGAGACTGGCTAGGCCACTCCAGGACCTTGAAAAGCTTCTTACGAAGCCACTCCCTCGTTGCCCGGGCGGTGTGTTTGGGATCATTCTCATGCTGAAAGACCCAGCCACGCTTCATCCTCAATGCCTTTGCTGATGGAAGGAGGTTGTCACTCAAAATCTCACGATACATGGCCCCATTCATTCTTTCCTTTACACGGATCAGTCGTCCTGGTCCCTTTGCAGAAAAACAGCCCCAAAGCATGATGTTTCCACCCCCATGTTTCACAGTAGGTATGGTGTTCTTTGGATGCAACTCAGCATTCTTTCTCCTCCAAACACGTCTAGTTGAGTTTTTACCAAAAAGTTCTATTTTGGTTTCATCTGACCATATGACATTCTCCCAATCCTCTTCTGGATCATCTAAATGCTCTCTAGCAAACTTCAGACGGGCCTGGACATGTACTGGCTTAAGCAGGGGGACACGCCTGGCACTGCAGGATTTGAGTCCCTGGCGGCGTAGTGTGTTACTGATGGTAGCCTTTGTTACTTTGGTCCCAGCTCTCTGCAGGTCATTGACTAGGTCCCCCCGTGTGGTTCTGGGATTTTTGCTCACCGTTCTTGTGATCATTTTGACCCCACGGGGTGAGATCTTGCGTGGAGCCCCAGATCGAGGGAGATTATCAGTGGTCTTGTATGTCTTCCATTTTCTAATAATTGCTCCCACAGTTGATTTCTTCAAACCAAGCTGCTTACCTATTGCAGATTCAGTCTTCCCAGCCTGGTGCAGGTCTACAATTTTGTTTCTGGTGTCCTTTGACAGCTCTTTGGTCTTGGCCATAGTGGAGTTTGGAGTGTGACTGTTTGAGGTTGTGGACATGTGTCTTTTATACTGATAACGAGTTCAAACAGGTGCCATTAATACAGTTAACAAGTGGAGGACAGAGGAGGCTCTTAAAGAAGAAATTACAGGTCTGTGAGAGCCAGAAATCTTGTTTGTTTGTTTGTTGGTGACCAAATACTTATTTTTTCCATAATTTGCAAATATATTCTTTAAAAATCAGACAATGTGATTTTCTGGATTTTTTTTTTTCTTCTCATTCTGTCTCTCATAGTTGAGGTATAACTAGGATGAAAATTACAGGCCTCTCATCTTTTTAAGTGGGAGAACTTGCACAATTGGTGGCTGACTAAATACTTTTTTGCCCCACTGTATGTGACCCGCTCTATCGAAATTAGTCGGAAGTCGCAACGGCTCATTTCAAAATAAACGTGGATTTGCGTAAAAAACTATTTTTTCGGGTGTTTTGTTTGATTTTAAACAAACAAAGTCTAAGCTTTCAGAATATGAAACTTTTAATTCAAAACTCACACGATAAATACATTCTTTAAGCTTGTAAAGGGAAGATGACAGGCAATCTGCTCCTCCGCAGCGCCGCCCCCCCTCCCTCCGGCTGAAATTATGAATGTAAGCGTAGAATAATCATAGATAACACGGCAGGGTCCGTTACAGTTTGTTTTCATCTGATTTCAATTAAACAAAGTCTTGGCTTTCAGAATATTAAACTTGTTTCGGCAAATTCAGATGATAAATACAACTTTGAAGCCTGTAACGGCATAATTACAAGCGGAGAACGGAGTAATGTAACGTCACAGCAGGCATAACAACAGCCGGTGTTTGTCGTGAGGGTTTTCCCCGGGAAACAAACGCAAAATTACACACACACACACTCGCGAGCTTCCCCCAGATCAGTAATCCAAACGAAAATATCTTCCCTCCGTAGTATTTTTATCATTTGCTCCGCTAATAATCAATCAGATCGATGGATTCCAGAGAAGAGGAAACTTTGAAGGCTTTTTTCTCAAAATGATGACTCGGTGACAATCATTATATAATGTGACATATTTCGCTTAATATTTGGAGTACAAAAACAATCCTGATATCATTAGAAAGCTAGGAATCTCCTCTTTCCAGCAGTGTATACAACTCAAAATGTGTCTTCGGGTCAATGCAACTGATTTCGATAGAGCAGGTCACATATTAGCACAAACGATTATGTATAACAGCAAAGTGATTGAACCCTATGCAAGGAAAACTGTGTACAGTCATCATTCTTTTATTATCGGACAGTGATCAAATTGGCCTTATGGGTTTTGGTAAATCTTCCATTTTATGTTGATCCTCCAAAATATCAAGAGTGCTTGCCTTACATCCATTTTTCATTACTAACTACAGTTTGAAATATAGTGGACATTGAGGTGGTATTTTGGAGAGACCCTTCATGTATTATATGAAGGATTTACAGTGTGCTACAACAGATACTATATGAAGCGGTGGCAGATGAAATCCATGAATGATAGGAATAAAGTCATTCTGAGATGCAACACCAACCTTTGGAGAGTAATTTCCTAAATTTCTGTGTAGCAATGAGCTGCTGGTCTGGGTCCTCAGAGAAGATCATTTGAATCATATCTGGAGTGATGACCCCCTCCTGTTCACATTAGAGGGATATTCAAAATGATGATCATGCTCAGATAGCTGTAGCTTTTAATAGAAGGTGGAAACTGAAGAGAGAAGCAGCACTTGCCCCGGCAGCAGGCACTGTGGAGCTGACGTCTGGATCCTGGATCGGACACTCCAGCATGGATTCATCACTTGAAGGAACACACACATTCCTCCTCTTGTACAGCTGTGGGCACACAGTCACCGTCACATGGTTAACCAGCACCTCATATGTATCGCATGCTGGCTTTATGAACGATCCAACGCCCACGCACAAAAGAAAGGTGCACAGGAGATTTATCACAGTAGACCCTTTTTAGAACCTTTTGTTTCTGCTGTTATCTCCTCTTTAAGACACATTTGAAAATACTTTTCACCACAACACATTAGCCTTTTTAATAGTTTCACTTGTTTATCTTATTGCTCTTTTTTGTATTATTATCATTCATTATTTGAAGACACAAAGTATTGATAGTAGAGTTTGGTTGACAGATAATCTATTGAAATGACGCTAAAATAGCGTAAATACATAAATAATAATAATCAGAAAAGAGAAAATAGAGAGTGAGAAGAAAACGGAATGGAACACAGGGGTTGTTGTTCTGGTAGTGTAAAGAAGCACAAACAACAAAGGATAGTTGTCTCTGTAATACTGTATGTATTGTTGCCACTTTTATTATGTTTTTTATTTTATGATTGTTTTGTTATTGTGCAGTTTTTTTTGTAATGTTTTCTATTGACAATTGTATTTAAACTTTTGGCAGAAGACTTAAATCAAAGAGGTTTACTATAAATAACAACAATAAGCATTTGAATCTGTTAAACTGCGGTCCAACGTGTTTCAAACACCATAAAGCAACAGCTGAGAGGAACCTGAGGGTATTACTTAGGTCATTTAGAAACCCCCACAATACCATCATACATACAGACCCTCGACCTTGATGCTGATTTGATGTGAAGTGTTGTTGTTGTTGTTGTTGCGACGACTGTGCTGGGGATAATGTGCCAGGAACAGGTTTAGTGATCAGGAGGTTTAAGAAGTGTGTTTACCTGCTCCTCTCTTTTCTGCTTGCGTAGCTGTATTCCTTCCTCCTCTCTCCTTCGACGCATCTCCTGAGGAATCAAGGCCTTGTTCTTATAGCTCTTCATCCTGAACGTGTCTTTCCCCGGACTCGCCATCTTGTCTGAAGAGAAAATAAAACCGGCAGTAAATATCAAGGAGACCTGCTACAGCAAATGATGTTAAGAACCACAAACAGCACCCCTGCACAGCTGAGGCTATCATAGAAATGGTCTTAACAGAGAAACAGTGTAGGGGCCTTGCAGATACTTAGTTTGTTGTTATTCAATTATAACATTTATTTAAACATTCATCTTATAGGCACTTTATAATGGATGCATCAACTAGGTACGATACATCTGCAGGTGGATAAGCATACACACTATTAAAATACAAATTAAATGAGATGAATAGAAGTTGTCCTTCCTCATTAAGTCTGACATAGGGCCGATCACAAGTCCAGAAGAAAACCATTCAGTAGCAAATGTGTCACTTTGCTAAACACAGCCTACAGATAAACATGTCTGTATGGCAGGGAAGATAAATACATCTCCTGACAGTGTGATATTGTCAATGTTTTTCATTTACAAGGCATATTGTGCAAATGAACCACAGCAACCTAATGTTAATGTAATGCTAACTGAATGACAAGACAAAGATAATACTTCTGGTCAACAGGACCCTGACACACTCGGTCAGTCACAGGCAGGTGTCACACCAAGAGTCACAGCTTATAGAGGGAAACAACAAAAAGATGAACTGGCATTTAAGAAATCTCGAAATGTGGATAAGCAATATATTATAAAGAAGCAGCTATGCCATTTGAAGCAACGTTTGGAGCTGAAATGGTAGCATTGTTGGTTCAACAACCAGAAAATGTGCACCTCACTTCCTCGTTATTAAATTAAACGAGCAACTACATTTCACCAGCAGCACAACTCGGAAATTGTAAAATATGCATGTTAAAGTCGCTGTTATCGCCTCTCTTATGACTTGACGATATATTGTGCAGATTGACAGACAGTGACATATCTGGTCTTAACGCTAACCTATTTGACAGCTGTCTTCGCAGCTGGATGCCAAAAACGCACAGTGGAGAAACTAGCTAATGTTAGCTGTCCGAGCTAATGCTACACGGCTGACATTAAAGGCTCACTATCACTATGAAGGGTATTTAAATGCCTGGATGAAGCTGTGGATGAACCAGGTGCAGAGCATCCATCCCGTCGCACTTTGCTTCACTGAGTTATAGAAACATCTCTCCGTGCAACAAAACAGTATTTAGGCCATTTGGGTCAGTAAACGCAACTGAGGGTTGGGGCGCCAAAAACATCAGTTTCTAAAAGAGAATCCCATAATACTGTTTCTTACCCAGTGAAGAGCTAACGTTAATGTACCTGGTAATGTTGGTAGCTACGAGGCTACAACCTTTCAGGCTCTCCCTCTCTCTTTCTAACAGGAAAATGGCGAACGATCAAAAACTTTCCCAGCATACACCTCGCGTCAACAACATTACGCCACTTCCGTCAGCTTGTTCTTCGTTTTTTTTAATAACATTTTTTTTTATTTGAAGGATTTGACAAAACAACATGGCTTGGATATTTAAATCATCAATTATATCATAAATACAACATATAGCAAATATATTGAAATGTAAAAATGTAATTAAAGTAGTTACAACAAAGGGCTTTGGCCTCTTATGTAAATATTGTTCTCTTAAAGGTCCAGTGTCATGCTTTTCCGGTTATTATCATAGGTTATTACCCGTCCCCTTGTGTGTTATGAAGGTTTTTATGCATATAAACGGTCTGCAAAGTCATAAAGTACACCCTGTAGCGAGTAAAACTCTAACAGAAAAGACCTGTCTGGACCAGAACGCCTCGTTGGAGATTTATCTTTTTCCATTGTTTTCTTCCTGGGTACAGTGACGTGCCCATACCACACACTCTCTCAGCGGCAAAACTGTGGCGCGCTTACACTGTAGGTGCACCGCGTTTGGGGGTGCGGGGGGTTGCGGCTGGTTGCTAGTGGACCCTCGCAGATGGGGATGCTGCAGCCCCCTCAGCATCCCCCCCTTCCCGCGTCCATTCGTGATGCCTCACTGTCTCGCAGACCCCACGCAGCAAGCAGGAAATGAACCCAGCTCACACTGTCCACTCCTCGCAGCAGCGAGCCGCACAACGTCCCGCCATCACGGCACCCAGACCCCACGCTGCATTCTCATCTGTTTGTCATTACTGGTGTCATTTTCTGGTTGCAAACAATTGTAACACATAATCACTGATGTTCCGCTGTAACGGTGGTTGACTCATCAGAACATAGTGGGCGAGCTGACCAATCAGAGCACAGTGGGCTCACAGGGAGGGGGGCCGGGGGGAGGCAGGAGCTCCAACAAGCCGTGTAGGACAGAGTGAATACACATAGCCTACTATACAGAGATGCTGTATGAGAAACCAATGTGATTTTGGAACATTGAACAATATACATCTATTCTAGTATACCTCAACAATGGAATTATGATCAGTAGAATTGGCCATGACATGGGACCTTTAAAGTTGCGTGTGTGTGTGTGTGTGTGTGTGTGTGTGTGTGTGTGTGTGTGTGTGTGTGTGTGTGTTTGTGTGTGTGTGTGTGTGTGTGTGTGTGTGTGTGTGTGTGTGTGCGTGCGTGCGTGTGTGTGTGTGTGTGTGTGTGTGTGTGTGTGTGTGTGTGTGTGTGTGTGTGTGTGTGTGTGTGTGTGTGCGTATCAGTACCTGGTCAGCTGATGGTATGATGGCTGTGTATTCAGCTCTTACATTAGACCCGCATTACACAGTGAGTTTCAGTTGTTCTAAGAACAAGAAATTCTCTGATGCACCAGTCAGAACAGGCTCATTGTTCTCCGGGGAGAGTGGATTAAGTCCTCATTTGTCCCAGGCTTTCATGCTTTGATTCAGATGGATGGATTTAAACTACAGGTCTGCAGGCTCACTTGTGATCATTGGCAGTGGACTCACAGCACAGAGACAGATCAGGAAGAGAAAACGTTTTGGGGTCATGTGCCGGATGAAAAATATTACCATTGGAATGAGGTGGAACAGTTACCAGTTTTCATAATCCATTAATGCAGCTAATGCTGAGCACAGAAACAAAAGTGACAAAAAGGTGAGAGTTTAGCTTTAATGGACATGTTTGCACAATGCTTCACTCTTACAGGATAAAAGGCAGATGGCTCGCCCCCTCAGATAAAAAGCGGAGCATAGCACTTTTCAAAGGGAACTGTTGGGACTGTCCAGCACACAGCGGGTCCTATGCGCTATTGGGACTGTGAGGACACTCAGACTAGAAAAGAGCCCTATACAATCTTCAATATTTCATGTTACGATATTGCTATTTAGCAACAGTTGAAAGGAAGAACCTCAATGTTTTTGATACTGAGCTAATGATGGGTATCCACATGCGTTACTGATTTACTGGATTGAAACTCCTGTCTGCTGGTACACAATTAATCAATTTTCTGTGCCAGATGTGGGAGTTTAAAAAAAAAAAAATCCTTTGGAGTATTTTCGCAACTACTGCATATTTACCTGAAAGGAAAAGAAAACGCATGAACACAAATCCTTTGAAGTTACACAATACTGAAACACAGAGTAAATATTCGTATCTCGTCCTAAGTCAAAATGCATAGTCTGGTGCTTTGGTGCTTGTGCAGGACTTAACTAAAGGGCATCAGATGACACAGATGCAGTCCCACGTTGTAATGGCTGCTGTTTTGAGTTGTTTCAGCATTTCCCAAACTGTCCCTTTAAGTGAACACAGGTTCACTTCTAGCATTTGGTCATACACCTGGAATACTTTATTATGGTCTTGGGCAAAACATAGTGTTTCTAAAAGCTGAACAGCAGAGTGAGTCAAACTTATATAAATATATAATAGCCTACATACAAATAGGTCTAGGTTGAAAACACCTGAAGTGAATACAAACTTGTTTATAATATCATTATAAACAGCAAAAATAATAACAGCAAAGTTGCAATATAACGCAGTTGTATGAATAAGCCAATGACATGATCATTTGTAATGATCATTTAGCAAAAGATGGAGCCTGTTGCTTTTTGTAGAAAGGAGGAGGACTGTGGGGTGGAAACCAAAAACCAGGGGAAAACAGAACCCACATGAGCTATAGAAACACATAACAACACACTCCAAAGGTAAAGCTTCTAGGCTCACATGTGAGCCTAAGCTTTACTTCATATACGCATTTTGCGCAGTCCGGTAAACTGGCTAAACAGAGGGCGGAGCTTCAGGTGATCATGCAGAGCTGCGTGTCTCCGTCAGACTCAGCAGCTGATCTGATCTCTCTCGCGTCCGGTCCGGTTATACTTCACTCGCGTTTATGTCCATATCGATCAGATCCAGCTCTCCTGATCAGCCTTTATAGAGAGCACCGATCAAACTATTTAGAGTGAATATTGGCCGATAATGACCAGCGAGGGCTCCCCCCCGTTGACAGTTCACTGTCTAGCAATGGCTTCGTAGTGCACTGATCGATTAGGCTAAGCTAACCTGTAGCTGCTCCCTCCACACTCACAACAACTTCATACAGACATAAATAAAGCAGCTGTATTCGCCATACACGAAACACACATTTAAAACGGTTTTGCCTGCCGTTTTTGTGTACACAAGCATTCATTAACGGTTCGGAAAGTGGCGCTGTACCTTAATAATATAAAGGCTTGTATTTGCGTGCATTTCCTGTTCGGAAAGTGGCAGTGTACTGAGAGTGGAGGTGTCCTGAGATTAGCGCCTGCAGGCAGGCTCCATGGACCTGTCAGCTCCGGACTGCGCACAATTCGTACATGAAGCGCTACGTCATGAACGCAAGAAATCTACCCTCGTGGGGGCGCGCTCATGTGATTGGCTTAGAATTTAGGAGACATCTGATTGGCTATAGATAGAAACAATTATAAGTACGAATCGGCTGACCGTCAGGGGAGTCTCAAAAAACCCACACACGAATGCACAGCGATCCATGCACAGAAAGCGGTTTGTGTTTGCAGGTTCAGGGGATTTAAACGGAAAACAAATATGTGTGGATCAAAAATACACATTTAAAATGTTTTTCTGTATTTGGATTTTATTTACATGTATATGAAATGGAACACATTTGTGTGTGCATTGAAAAACAGTGTGGATCCGGAAATACAAGTGTGAATCTTTTTGCGGATCATGAAATACAAGTGTGAATCCTTCTGTGTGCATGTGTGTATTATGAGACTGTTCTGAGCCCATATGGGTGGCTCTGCAGGCAGGAAATCATCTGTTGAACGGGTCGCCCCACAAAACAAATCTGTTAGATGCTGTGAAGAGAGGGAACCTGCAGAGAGGATCACACTCAGACCAAGAATTGTATATAAACTCATATCAACTCTATAGACTCAGAGATGATCCTGTCATCATGGAGCACTGGTGCTAACAGTGGTGGAACAAGTAATACAATTATTTTCTTAAAATGGACCTATCATGTTATATTTGAAAAATAATATTTTATTTTATACCTATAAGTTATACGTATACAGTATGTGATACATACTGAGTACATCGTAGACCATGTGGAAACAGTCTGCTTCTGTCTCCTAACTCACTGAGTAACCTATTTGTATTGTTTTTTGTATTTGTACTTATACTTAAAGGGGACCTATCATGCAAAATGCACTTTTTGATGTCTTTTATAAATAAATATGTGTCTTTTTAAAACGGGTGTACAACAAGTGGATACAGATTCCATCCGAACTGATGTCAAATCGGCAGCGGACCCACAGAAAGTTGCTATCAGAAACAATGCCTGACGTGTTTTGGACGTCTTTGTTTACATTAGCAAGCCTCGCTAACACTCAGAGTTAACCTGTACTGAACAGCACATGTGTTTAAAAAGCAGGAATTTAAAAAAGGAACTCACCTTGTGATAAACCCGCTAGAGAAAAAGCATTTGAGCTCCATACTGTTTCAGAAATAATCCTTGACGTGGTTTAAACAGGATGGCGTTTTATCGCCGATATCGAAATCTATAAATATATATATAAATATATAAAAAATAAAATATCAATATATAAAATATATATAAATATATATCTATATATCGATA
>NW_027639869.1:0-13000 GCF_949606895.1 Notothenia rossii
TGAGCTAACCAGGGCTAACCAATGAGCTAACTGATGCTAACCAATGAGCTAACCCAGGCTAACCAATGAGCTAACTGAATCTAACCAATGAGCTCACTGAAGCTAACCAATGAGCTAACCGAGGCTAACCAATGAGCTAACTGATGCTAACCAATGAGCTAACTGAGGCTAACCAATGAGCTAACTGATGCTAACCAATGAGCTAACCCAGTCTAACCAATGAGCTAACCGAAGCTAACCAATGAGCTAACTGAAGCTAACCAATGAGCTAACTGAAGCTAACCAATGAGCTAACTGATGCTAACCAATGAGCTAACCGAGGCTAACCAATGAGCTAACTGAAGCTAACCAATGAGCTAACCCAGGCTAATCAATTAACTAACTGAAGCTAACCAATGAGCTAGCCCAGGCTAATCAATGAACTAACTGAAGCTAACCAATGAGCTAACCGAGGCTAACCAATGAGCTAACCGAGTAATGAGCTAACCCAGGCTAACCAATGAGCTAACCGAGGCTAACCAATGAGCTAACTAAGGCTAACCAATGAGCTAACTGATGCTAACCAATGAGCTAACCCAGTCTAACCAATGAGCTAACCAAGGCTAACCAATGAGCTAGCCCAGGCTAACCAATAAGCTAACTGAATCCAACCAATGAGCTAACCGAGGCTAACCAATGAGCTAACTGAGGCTAATCAATGAGCTAACTGATGCTAACCAATGAGCTAACTGAGGCTAACCAATGAGCTAACTGAAGCTAACCAATGAGCTAACCCAGGCTAACCAATGAGCTAACCCAGGCTAACCAATGAGCTAACCGAGGCTAACCAATGAGCTAACTGAGGCTAACCAATGAGCTAACTGATGCTAACCAATGAGCTAACTGAGGCTAACCAATGAGCTAACTGAAGCTAACCAATGAGCTAACCCAGGCTAACCAATGAGCTAACCCAGGCTAACCAATGAGCTAACCGAGGCTAACCAATGAGCTAACTGAGGCTAACCAATGAGCTAACTGATGCTAACCAATGAGCTAACCCAGGCTAACCAATGAGCTAGCCCAGGCTAACCAATGAGCTAACTGAATCTAACCAATGAGCTAACCGAGGCTAACCAATGAGCTAACTGAGGCTAACCAATGAGCTAACTGATGCTAACCAATGAGCTAACCAAGGCTAACCAATGAGCTAACTGAAGCTTACCAATGAGCTAACCCAGGCTAATCAATGAACTAACTGAAGCTAACCAATGAGCTAACCCAGGCTAATCAATGAACTGACTGAAGCTAACCAATGAGCTAACCGAGGCTAACCAATGAGCTAACCGAGTAATGAGCTAACCCAGGCTAACCAATGAGCTAACTGAGGCTAACCATTGAGCTAACTGATGCTAACCAATGAGCTAACCGAGGCTAACCAATGAGCTAACCAAGGCTAACCAATGAACCAACCAAAGCTAACCAATTAGCTAACCCAAAATAACCAATAAGCTAACCCAGGCTAACCAATGAGTTAACTGAGGCTAAACAATGAGCTAACTGATGCTAACCAATGAGCTAACCCAGGCTAACCAATGAGCTAACTGAGGCTAACCAATGAGCTAACCCAGGCTAACCAATGAGCTAACTGAAGCTAACCAATGAGCTAACTGAGGAATGAGCTAACCCAGGCTAACCAATGAGCTAACTGAGGCTAACCAAAGAGCTAACTGATGCTAACCAGAGAGCTAACTGATGCTAACCAATGAGCTAACCAAGGCTAACCAATGAGCCAACCAAAGCTAACCAATGAGCTAACCCAGGCTAACCAATGAGCTAACCCAGGCTAACCAATGAGCTAACTGAGGCTAAACAATGAGCTAACTGAAGCTAACCCAGGCTAACCAATGAGCTAACTGAAGCTAACAATGAGCTAACTGAGGCTAACCAATGAGCTAACTGATGCTAACCAATGAGCTAACCAAGGCTAACCAATGAGCTAACTGAAGCTAACCAATGAGCTAACCCAGGCTAACCGAGGAATGAGCTAACCCAGGCTAACCAATGAGCTAACCGAGGCTAACCAATGAGCTAACTGAAGCTAACCAATGAGCTAACTGAAGCTAACCAATGAGCTAACCAAGGCTAACCAATGAGCTAACTGATGCTAACCAATGAGCTAACTGAGGCTAACCAATGAGCTAACTGATGCTAACCAATGAGATAATCCAGGCTAACCAATGAGCTAACCCAGGCTAACCAATGAGCTAACCGAGGCTAACCAATGAGCTAACCCAGGCTAACCAATGAGCTAACTGAATCTAACCAATGAGCTAACCCAGGCTAACCAATGAGCTAACCGAGGAATGAGCTCACCCAGGCTAACCAATGAGCTAACCGAGGCTAACCAATGAGCTAACTGAAGCTAACCAATGAGCTAACTGAAGCTAACCAATGAGCTAACCGAGGCTAACCAAAGAGCTAACTGATGCTAACCAGAGAGCTAACTGATGCTAACCAATGAGCTAACCAAGGCTAACCAATGAGCCAACCAAAGCTAACCAATGAGCTAACCCAGGCTAACCAATGAGCTAACCCAGGCTAACCAATGAGCTAACTGAGGCTAAACAATGAGCTAACTGATGCTAACCAATGAGCTAACTGAAGCTAACCCAGGCTAACCCAGGCTAACCAATGAGCTAACCCAGGCTAACCAATGAGCTAACCTAGGAATGAGCTAACCCAGGCTAACCAATGAGCTAACCGAGGCTAACCAATGAGCTAACTGAAGCTAACCAATGAGCTAACTGAAGCTAACCAATGAGCTAACCGAGGCTAACCAATGAGCTAACTGATGCTAACCAATGAGCTAACTGAGGCTAACCAATGAGCTAACTGATGCTAACCAATGAGCTAACCCAGTCTAACCAATGAGCTAACCGAAGCTAACATATGAGCTAACTGAAGCTAACCAATGAGCTAACTGAAGCTAAACAATGAGCTAACTGATGCTAACCAATGAGCTTACCGAGGCTAACCAATGAGCTAACTGAAGCTAACCAATGAGCTAACCCAGGCTAATCAATGAACTAACTGAAGCTAACCAATGAGCTAGCCCAGGCTAATCAATGAACTAACTGAAGCTAACCAATGAGCTAACCGAGGCTAACCAATGAGCTAACCGAGTAATGAGCTAACCCAGGCTAACCAATGAGCTAACCGAGGCTAACCAATGAGCTAACTAAGGCTAACCAATGAGCTAACTGATGCTAACCAATGAGCTAACCCAGTCTAACCAATGAGCTAACCAAGGCTAACCAATGAGCTAGCCCAGGCTAACCAATAAGCTAACTGAATCTAACCAATGAGCTAACCGAGGCTAACCAATGAGCTAACTGAGGCTAATCAATGAGCTAACTGATGCTAACCAATGAGCTAACTGATGCTAACCAATGAGCTAACCCAGTCTAACCAATGAGCTAACCGAAGCTAACCAATGAGCTAACTGAAGCTAACCAATGAGCTAACTGTAGCTAAACAATGAGCTAACTGATGCTAACCAATGAGCTAACCGAGGCTAACCAATGAGCTAACTGAAGCTAACCAATGAGCTAACCCAGGCTAATCAATTAACTAACTGAAGCTAACCAATGAGCTAGCCCAGGCTAATCAATGAACTAACTGAAGCTAACCAATGAGCTAACCGAGGCTAACCAATGAGCTAACCGAGTAATGAGCTAACCCAGGCTAACCAATGAGCTAACCGAGGCTAACCAATTAGCTAACTAAGGCTAACCAATGAGCTAACTGATGCTAACCAATGAGCTAACCCAGTCTAACCAATGAGCTAACCGAGGCTAACCAATGAGCTAACTGAGGCTAATCAATGAGCTAACTGATGCTAACCAATGAGCTAACTGAGGCTAACCAATGAGCTAACTGAAGCTAACCAATGAGCTAACCCAGGCTAACCAATGAGCTAACCCAGGCTAACCAATGAGCTAACCGAGGCTAACCAATGAGCTAACTGAGGCTAACCAATGAGCTAACTGATGCTAACCAATGAGCTAACCCAGGCTAACCAATGAGCTAACCGAGGCTAACCAATGAGCTAACTGAAGCTAACCAATGAGCTTACCCAGGCTAACCAATGAGCTAACCCAGGCTAACCAATGAGCTAGCCCAGGCTAACCAATGAGCTAACTGAATCTAACCAATGAGCTAACCGAGGCTAACCAATGAGTTAACTGAGGCTAACCAATGAGCTAACTGATGCTAACCAATGAGCTAACCAAGGCTAACCAATGAGCTAACTGAAGCTAACCAATGAGCTAACCCAGGCTAATCAATGAACTAACTGAAGCTAACCAATGAGCTAGCCCAGGCTAATCAATGAACTAACTGAAGCTAACCAATGAGCTAACCGAGGCTAACCAATGAGCTAACCGAGTAATGAGCTAACCCAGGCTAACCAATGAGCTAACCGAGGTTAACCAATGAGCTAACTGAATCTAACCAATGAGCTAACCGAGGCTAACCAATGAGCTAACTGAGGCTAACCATTGAGCTAACTGATGCTAACCAATGAGCTAACCGAGGCTAACCAATGAGCTAACCAAGGCTAACCAATGAACCAACCAAAGCTAACCAATTAGCTAACCCAAAATAACCAATAAGCTAACCCAGGCTAACCAATGAGTTAACTGAGGCTAAACAATGAGCTAACTGATGCTAACCAATGAGCTAACCCAGGCTAACCAATGAGCTAACTGAGGCTAACCAATGAGCTAACCCAGGCTAACCAATGAGCTAACTGAAGCTAACCAATGAGCTAACTGAGGAATGAGCTAACCCAGGCTAACCAATGAGCTAACTGAGGCTAACCAAAGAGCTAACTGATGCTAACCAGAGAGCTAACTGATGCTAACCAATGAGCTAACCAAGGCTAACCAATGAGCCAACCAAAGCTAACCAATGAGCTAACCCAGGCTAACCAATGAGCTAACCCAGGCTAACCAATGAGCTAACTGAGGCTAAACAATGAGCTAACTGATGCTAACCAATGAGCTAACTGAAGCTAACCCAGGCTAACCCAGGCTAACCAATGAGCTAACTGAAGCTAACAATGAGCTAACTGAGGCTAACCAATGAGCTAACTGATGCTAACCAATGAGCTAACCAAGGCTAACCAATGAGCTAACTGAAGCTAACCAATGAGCTAACCCAGGCTAACCGAGGAATGAGCTAACCCAGGCTAACCAATGAGCTAACCGAGGCTAACCAATGAGCTAACTGAAGCTAACCAATGAGCTAACTGAAGCTAACCAATGAGCTAACCAAGGCTAACCAATGAGCTAACTGATGCTAACCAATGAGCTAACTGAGGCTAACCAATGAGCTAACTGATGCTAACCAATGAGATAATCCAGGCTAACCAATGAGCTAACCCAGGCTAACCAATGAGCTAACCGAGGCTAACCAATGAGCTAACCCAGGCTAACCAATGAGCTAACTGAATCTAACCAATGAGCTAACCCAGGCTAACCAATGAGCTAACCGAGGAATGAGCTCAACTAGGCTAACCAATGAGCTAACCGAGGCTAACCAATGAGCTAACTGAAGCTAACCAATGAGCTAACTGAAGCTAACCAATGAGCTAACCGAGGCTAACCAATGAGCTAACTGAGGCTAACCAAAGAGCTAACTGATGCTAACCAGAGAGCTAACTGATGCTAACCAATGAGCTAACCAAGGCTAACCAATGAGCCAACCAAAGCTAACCAATGAGCTAACCCAGGCTAACCAATGAGCTAACCCAGGCTAACCAATGAGCTAACTGAGGCTAAACAATGAGCTAACTGATGCTAACCAATGAGCTAACTGAAGCTAACCCAGGCTAACCCAGGCTAACCAATGAGCTAACTGAAGCTAACAATGAGCTAACTGAGGCTAACCAATGAGCTAACTGATGCTAACCAATGAGCTAACCGAGGCTAACCAATGAGCTAACTGAAGCTAACCAATGAGCTAACCCAGACTAACCGAGGAATGAGCTAACCCAGGCTAACCAATGAGCTAACCGAGGCTAACCAATGAGCTAACCGAAGCTAACCAATGAGCTAACTGAAGCTAACCAATGAGCTAACCAAGGCTAACCAATGAGCCAACCAAAGCTAACCAATGAGCTAACCCAGGCTAATCAATGAGCTAACCCAGGCTAACCAATGAGCTAACCCAGGCTAACCAATGAGCTAACCCAGTCTAACCAATGAGCTAACCAAGGCTAACCAATGAGCTAGCCCAGGCTAACCAATAAGCTAACTGAATCTAACCAATGAGCTAACCGAGGCTAACCAATGAGCTAACTGAGGCTAATCAATGAGCTAACTGATGCTAACCAATGAGCTAACTGAGGCTAACCAATGAGCTAACTGAAGCTAACCAATGAGCTAACCCAGGCTAACCAATGAGCTAACCCAGGCTAACCAATGAGCTAACCGAGGCTAACCAATGAGCTAACTGAGGCTAACCAATGAGCTAACTGATGCTAACCAATGAGCTAACTGAGGCTAACCAATGAGCTAACTGAAGCTAACCAATGAGCTAACCCAGGCTAACCAATGAGCTAACCCAGGCTAACCAATGAGCTAACCGAGGCTAACCAATGAGCTAACTGAGGCTAACCAATGAGCTAACTGATGCTAACCAATGAGCTAACCCAGGCTAACCAATGAGCTAGCCCAGGCTAACCAATGAGCTAACTGAATCTAACCAATGAGCTAACCGAGGCTAACCAATGAGCTAACTGAGGCTAACCAATGAGCTAACTGATGCTAACCAATGAGCTAACCAAGGCTAACCAATGAGCTAACTGAAGCTTACCAATGAGCTAACCCAGGCTAATCAATGAACTAACTGAAGCTAACCAATGAGCTAACCCAGGCTAATCAATGAACTAACTGAAGCTAACCAATGAGCTAACCGAGGCTAACCAATGAGCTAACCGAGTAATGAGCTAACCCAGGCTAACCAATGAGCTAACCGAGGTTAACCAATGAGCTAACTGAATCTAACCAATGAGCTAAACGAGGCTAACCAATGAGCTAACTGAGGCTAACCATTGAGCTAACTGATGCTAACCAATGAGCTAACCGAGGCTAACCAATGAGCTAACCAAGGCTAACCAATGAACCAACCAAAGCTAACCAATTAGCTAACCCAAAATAACCAATAAGCTAACCCAGGCTAACCAATGAGTTAACTGAGGCTAAACAATGAGCTAACTGATGCTAACCAATGAGCTAACCCAGGCTAACCAATGAGCTAACTGAGGCTAACCAATGAGCTAACCCAGGCTAACCAATGAGCTAACTGAAGCTAACCAATGAGCTAACTGAGGAATGAGCTAACCCAGGCTAACCAATGAGCTAACTGAGGCTAACCAAAGAGCTAACTGATGCTAACCAGAGAGCTAACTGATGCTAACCAATGAGCTAACCAAGGCTAACCAATGAGCCAACCAAAGCTAACCAATGAGCTAACCCAGGCTAACCAATGAGCTAACCCAGGCTAACCAATGAGCTAACTGAGGCTAAACAATGAGCTAACTGAAGCTAACCCAGGCTAACCAATGAGCTAACTGAAGCTAACAATGAGCTAACTGAGGCTAACCAATGAGCTAACTGATGCTAACCAATGAGCTAACCAAGGCTAACCAATGAGCTAACTGAAGCTAACCAATGAGCTAACCCAGGCTAACCGAGGAATGAGCTAACCCAGGCTAACCAATGAGCTAACCGAGGCTAACCAATGAGCTAACTGAAGCTAACCAATGACCTAACTGAAGCTAACCAATGAGCTAACCAAGGCTAACCAATGAGCTAACTGATGCTAACCAATGAGCTAACTGAGGCTAACCAATGAGCTAACTGATGCTAACCAATGAGATAATCCAGGCTAACCAATGAGCTAACCCAGGCTAACCAATGAGCTAACCGAGGCTAACCAATGAGCTAACCCAGGCTAACCAATGAGCTAACTGAATCTAACCAATGAGCTAACCCAGGCTAACCAATGAGCTAACCGAGGAATGAGCTCACCCAGGCTAACCAATGAGCTAACCGAGGCTAACCAATGAGCTAACTGAAGCTAACCAATGAGCTAACTGAAGCTAACCAATGAGCTAACCGAGGCTAACCAAAGAGCTAACTGATGCTAACCAGAGAGCTAACTGATGCTAACCAATGAGCTAACCAAGGCTAACCAATGAGCCAACCAAAGCTAACCAATGAGCTAACCCAGGCTAACCAATGAGCTAACCCAGGCTAACCAATGAGCTAACTGAGGCTAAACAATGAGCTAACTGATGCTAACCAATGAGCTAACTGAAGCTAACCCAGGCTAACCCAGGCTAACCAATGAGCTAACCCAGGCTAACCAATGAGCTAACCGAGGAATGAGCTAACCCAGGCTAACCAATGAGCTAACCGAGGCTAACCAATGAGCTAACTGAAGCTAACCAATGAGCTAACTGAAGCTAACCAATGAGCTAACCGAGGCTAACCAATGAGCTAACTGATGCTAACCAATGAGCTAACTGAGGCTAACCAATGAGCTAACTGATGCTAACCAATGAGCTAACCCAGTCTAACCAATGAGCTAACCGAAGCTAACATATGAGCTAACTGAAGCTAACCAATGAGCTAACTGAAGCTAAACAATGAGCTAACTGATGCTAACCAATGAGCTAACCGAGGCTAACCAATGAGCTAACTGAAGCTAACCAATGAGCTAACCCAGGCTAATCAATGAACTAACTGAAGCTAACCAATGAGCTAGCCCAGGCTAATCAATGAACTAACTGAAGCTAACCAATGAGCTAACCGAGGCTAACCAATGAGCTAACCGAGTAATGAGCTAACCCAGGCTAACCAATGAGCTAACCGAGGCTAACCAATGAGCTAACTAAGGCTAACCAATGAGCTAACTGATGCTAACCAATGAGCTAACCCAGTCTAACCAATGAGCTAACCAAGGCTAACCAATGAGCTAGCCCAGGCTAACCAATAAGCTAACTGAATCTAACCAATGAGCTAACCGAGGCTAACCAATGAGCTAACTGAGGCTAATCAATGAGCTAACTGATGCTAACCAATGAGCTAACTGATGCTAACCAATGAGCTAACCCAGTCTAACCAATGAGCTAACCGAAGCTAACCAATGAGCTAACTGAAGCTAACCAATGAGCTAACTGTAGCTAAACAATGAGCTAACTGATGCTAACCAATGAGCTAACCGAGGCTAACCAATGAGCTAACTGAAGCTAACCAATGAGCTAACCCAGGCTAATCAATTAACTAACTGAAGCTAACCAATGAGCTAGCCCAGGCTAATCAATGAACTAACTGAAGCTAACCAATGAGCTAACCGAGGCTAACCAATGAGCTAACCGAGTAATGAGCTAACCCAGGCTAACCAATGAGCTAACCGAGGCTAACCAATGAGCTAACTAAGGCTAACCAATGAGCTAACTGATGCTAACCAATGATCTAACCCAGTCTAACCAATGAGCTAACCGAGGCTAACCAATGAGCTAACTGAGGCTAATCAATGAGCTAACTGATGCTAACCAATGAGCTAACTGAGGCTAACCAATGAGCTAACTGAAGCTAACCAATGAGCTAACCCAGGCTAACCAATGAGCTAACCCAGGCTAACCAATGAGCTAACCGAGGCTAACAAATGAGCTAACTGAGGCTAACCAATGAGCTAACTGATGCTAACCAATGAGCTAACCCAGGCTAACCAATGAGCTAACCGAGGCTAACCAATGAGCTAACTGAAGCTAACCAATGAGCTTACCCAGGCTAACCAATGAGCTAACCCAGGCTAACCAATGAGCTAGCCCAGGCTAACCAATGAGCTAACTGAATCTAACCAATGAGCTAACCGAGGCTAACCAATGAGTTAACTGAGGCTAACCAAAGAGCTAACCCAGGCTAACCAATGAGCTAACTGAGGCTAAACAATGAGCTAACTGATGCTAACCAATGAGCTAACTGAAGCTAACCCAGGCTAACCCAGGCTAACCAATGAGCTAACTGAAGCTAACAATGAGCTAACTGAGGCTAACCAATGAGCTAACTGATGCTAACCAATGAGCTAACCAAGGCTAACCAATGAGCTAACTGAAGCTAACCAATGAGCTAACCCAGGCTAACCGAGGAATGAGCTAACCCAGGCTAACCAATGAGCTAACCGAGGCTAACCAATGAGCTAACTGAAGCTAACCAATGAGCTAACTGAAGCTAACCAATGAGCTAACCAAGGCTAACCAATGAGCTAACTGATGCTAACCAATGAGCTAACTGAGGCTAACCAATGAGCTAACTGATGCTAACCAATGAGATAATCCAGGCTAACCAATGAGCTAACCCAGGCTAACCAATGAGCTAACCGAGGCTAACCAATGAGCTAACCCAGGCTAACCAATGAGCTAACTGAATCTAACCAATGAGCTAACCCAGGCTAACCAATGAGCTAACCGAGGAATGAGCTAACCCAGGCTAACCAATGAGCTAACCGAGGCTAACCAATGAGCTAACTGAAGCTAACCAATGAGCTAACTGAAGCTAACCAATGAGCTAACCGAGGCTAACCAATGAGCTAACTGAGGCTAACCAAAGAGCTAACTGATGCTAACCAGAGAGCTAACTGATGCTAACCAATGAGCTAACCAAGGCTAACCAATGAGCCAACCAAAGCTAACCAATGAGCTAACCCAGGCTAACCAATGAGCTAACCCAGGCTAACCAATGAGCTAACTGAGGCTAAACAATGAGCTAACTGATGCTAACCAATGAGCTAACTGAAGCTAACCCAAGCTAACCCAGGCTAACCAATGAGCTAACTGAAGCTAACAATGAGCTAACTGAGGCTAACCAATGAGCTAACTGATGCTAACCAATGAGCTAACCGAGGCTAACCAATGAGCTAACTGAAGCTAACCAATGAGCTAACCCAGACTAACCGAGGAATGAGCTAACCCAGGCTAACCAATGAGCTAACCGAGGCTAACCAATGAGCTAACCGAAGCTAACCAATGAGCTAACTGAAGCTAACCAATGAGCTAACCAAGGCTAACCAATGAGCCAACCAAAGCTAACCAATGAGCTAACCCAGGCTAACCAATGAGCTAACCCAGGCTAACCAATGAGCTAACTGAGGCTAAACAATGAGCTAACTGATGCTAACCAATGAGCTAACTGAAGCTAACCTAGGCTAACCCAGGCTAACCAATGAGCTAACTGAAGCTAACAATGAGCTAACTGAGGCTAACCAATGAGCTAACTGATGCTAACCAATGAGCTAACCGAGGCTAACCAATGAGCTAACTGAAGCTAACCAATGAGCTAACCCAGACTAACCGAGGAATGAGCTAACCCAGGCTAACCAATGAGCTAACCGAGGCTAACCAATGAGCTAACCGAAGCTAACCAATGAGCTAACTGAAGCTAACCAATGAGCTAACCAGGGCTAACCAATGAGCTAACTGATGCTAACCAATGAGCTAACCCAGGCTAACCAATGAGCTAACTGAATCTAACCAATGAGCTCACTGAAGCTAACCAATGAGCTAACCGAGGCTAACCAATGAGCTAACTGATGCTAACCAATGAGCTAACTGAGGCTAACCAATGAGCTAACTGATGCTAACCAATGAGCTAACCCAGTCTAACCAATGAGCTAACCGAAGCTAACCAATGAGCTAACTGAAGCTAACCAATGAGCTAACTGAAGCTAACCAATGAGCTAACTGATGCTAACCAATGAGCTAACCGAGGCTAACCAATGAGCTAACTGAAGCTAACCAATGAGCTAACCCAGGCTAATCAATTAACTAACTGAAGCTAACCAATGAGCTAGCCCAGGCTAATCAATGAACTAACTGAAGCTAACCAATGAGCTAACCGAGGCTAACCAATGAGCTAACCGAGTAATGAGCTAACCCAGGCTAACCAATGAGCTAACCGAGGCTAACCAATGAGCTAACTAAGGCTAACCAATGAGCTAACTGATGCTAACCAATGAGCTAACCCAGTCTAACCAATGAGCTAACCAAGGCTAACCAATGAGCTAGCCCAGGCTAACCAATAAGCTAACTGAATCTAACCAATGAGCTAACCGAGGCTAACCAATGAGCTAACTGAG
Organism: Notothenia rossii; assembly: GCF_949606895.1. Lineage (NCBI taxonomy): Eukaryota > Metazoa > Chordata > Actinopteri > Perciformes > Nototheniidae > Notothenia > Notothenia rossii. The sequence goes on from NW_027639869.1 coordinate 12,187, forward strand.
GCTAATCAATGAGCTAACTGATGCTAACCAATGAGCTAACTGAGGCTAACCAATGAGCTAACTGAAGCTAACCAATGAGCTAACCCAGGCTAACCAATGAGCTAACCCAGGCTAACCAATGAGCTAACCGAGGCTAACCAATGAGCTAACTGAGGCTAACCAATGAGCTAACTGATGCTAACCAATGAGCTAACTGAGGCTAACCAATGAGCTAACTGAAGCTAACCAATGAGCTAACCCAGGCTAACCAATGAGCTAACCCAGGCTAACCAATGAGCTAACCGAGGCTAACCAATGAGCTAACTGAGGCTAACCAATGAGCTAACTGATGCTAACCAATGAGCTAACCCAGGCTAACCAATGAGCTAGCCCAGGCTAACCAATGAGCTAACTGAATCTAACCAATGAGCTAACCGAGGCTAACCAATGAGCTAACTGAGGCTAACCAATGAGCTAACTGATGCTAACCAATGAGCTAACCAAGGCTAACCAATGAGCTAACTGAAGCTTACCAATGAGCTAACCCAGGCTAATCAATGAACTAACTGAAGCTAACCAATGAGCTAACCCAGGCTAATCAATGAACTAACTGAAGCTAACCAATGAGCTAACCGAGGCTAACCAATGAGCTAACCGAGTAATGAGCTAACCCAGGCTAACCAATGAGCTAACCGAGGTTAACCAATGAGCTAACTGAATCTAACCAATGAGCTAAACGAGGCTAACCAATGAGCTAACTGAGGCTAACCATTGAGCTAACTGATGCTAACCAATGAGCTAACCGAGGCTAACCAATGAGCTAACCAAGGCTAAC
>NW_027639868.1:0-2500 GCF_949606895.1 Notothenia rossii
GACTGTAGTGTGACGTGTTTCCTGACTGTAGTGTGACGTGTTTCCTGACTGTAAGTGTGATCTGTTCCTGACTGTAGTGTGACGTGTTTCCTGACTGTAGTTAGACGTGTTTCCTGACTGTAGTGTGACGTGTTTCCTGACTGTAGTGTGACGTGTTTCCTGACTGTAGTTAGACGTGTTTCCTGACTGTAGTGTGACGTGTTTCCTGACTGTAGTGTGACGTGTTTCCTGACTGTAGTGTGACTGTGTTTCCTGACTGTAGTGTGACGTGTTTCCTGACTGTAGTGTGACGTGTTTCCTGACTGTAGTGTGACGTGTTTCCTGACTGTAGTGTGACGTGTTTCCTGACTGTAGTTGACGTGTTTCCTGACTGTAGTGTGACGTGTTTCCTGACTGTAGTGTTGACGTGTTTCCTGACTGTAGTTTGACGTGTTTCCTGACTGTAGTGTGACGTGTTTCCTGACTGTAGTGTGACGTGTTTCCTGACTGTAGTGTGACGTGTTTCCTGACTGTAGTGTGACGTGTTCCTGACTGTAGTGTGACGTGTTTCCTGACTGTAGTGTGACGTGTTTCCTGACTGTAGTGTGACGTGTTTCCTGACTGTAGTGTGACGTGTTTCCTGACTGTAGTTAGACGTGTTTCCTGACTGTAGTGTGACGTGTTTCCTGACTGTAGTTAGACGTGTTTCCTGACTGTAGTGTGACGTGTTTCCTGACTGTAGTGTGACGTGTTTCCTGACTGTAGTTAGACGTGTTTCCTGACTGTAGTGTGACGTGTTTCCTGACTGTAGTTAGACGTGTTTCCTGACTGTAGTGTGACGTGTTTCCTGACTGTAGTGTGATCGTGTTTCCTGACTGTAGTGTGACGTGTTTCCTGACTGTAGTGTGACGTGTTTCCTGACTGTAGTTAGACGTGTTTCCTGACTGTAGTGTGACGTGTTTCCTGACTGTAGTGTGACGTGTTTCCTGACTGTAGTGTGACGTGTTTCCTGACTGTAGTGTGACGTGTTTCCTGACTGTAGTGTGACGTGTTTCCTGACTGTAGTGTGACGTGTTTCCTGACTGTAGTGTGACGTGTTTCCTGACTGTAGTGTGACGTGTTTCCTGACTGTAGTGTGACGTGTTTCCTGACTGTAGTGTGACGTGTTTCCTGACTGTAGTTAGACGTGTTTCCTGACTGTAGTTAGACGTGTTTCCTGACTGTAGTGTGACGTGTTTCCTGACTGTAGTTAGACGTGTTTCCTGACTGTAGTGTGACGTGTTTCCTGACTGTAGTTAGACGTGTTTCCTGACTGTAGTGTGACGTGTTTCCTGACTGTAGTGTGACGTGTTTCCTGACTGTAGTTAGACGTGTTTCCTGACTGTAGTGTGACGTGTTTCCTGACTGTAGTGTGACGTGTTTCCTGACTGTAGTTAGACGTGTTTCCTGACTGTAGTTAGACGTGTTTCCTGACTGTAGTTAGACGTGTTTCCTGACTGTAGTGTGACGTGTTTCCTGACTGTAGTTAGACGTGTTTCCTGACTGTAGTTAGACGTGTTTCCTGACTGTAGTGTGACGTGTTTCCTGACTGTAGTTAGACGTGTTTCCTGACTGTAGTGTGACGTGTTTCCTGACTGTAGTTAGACGTGTTTTCTGACTGTAGTTTGACGTGTTTCCTGACTGTAGTTAGACGTGTTTCCTGACTGTAGTGTGACGTGTTTCCTGACTGTAGTTAGACGTGTTTTCTGACTGTAGTTTGACGTGTTTCCTGACTGTAGTGTGACGTGTTTCCTGACTGTAGTGTGATGTGTTTCCTGACTGTAGTTTGACGTGTTTCCTGACTGTAGTTTGACGTGTTTCCTGACTGTAGTGTGATGTGTTTCCTGACTGTAGTTAGACGTGTTTCCTGACTGTAGTTAGACGTGTTTCCTGACTGTAGTTAGACGTGTTTTCTGACTGTAGTTAGACGTGTTTCCTGACTGTAGTTAGACGTGTTTCCTGACTGTAGTGTGACGTGTTTCCTGACTGTAGTTAGACGTGTTTTCTGACTGTAGTTAGACGTGTTTCCTGACTGTAGTTAGACGTGTTTCCTGACTGTAGTTAGACGTGTTTTCTGACTGTAGTTAGATGTGTTTCCTGACTGTAGTTAGACGTGTTTCCTGACTGTAGTTAGACGTGTTTCCTGACTGTAGTGTGACGTGTTTCCTGACTGTAGTGTGACGTGTTTCCTGACTGTAGTTAGACGTGTTTCCTGACTGTAGTTAGACGTGTTTCCTGACTGTAGTGTGACGTGTTTCCTGACTGTAGTTTGACGTGTTTCCTGACTGTAGTGTGACGTGTTTCCTGACTGTAGTTAGACGTGTTTCCTGATTGTAGTGTGACGTGTTTCCTGACTGTAGTGTGACGTGTTTCCTGACTGTAGTGTGACGTGTTTCCTGACTGTAGTTTGACGTGTTTCCTGACTGTAGTGTGACGTGTTTCCTGACTGTAGTTTGACGTGTTTCCTGACTGTAGTTTGACG
>NW_027639868.1:7500-15000 GCF_949606895.1 Notothenia rossii
CACAACAATAACTATCTCTGACCGAGAGCTGCCCGGTCACAAACTGGTAACAACAACAACTTGCTAGGGCAGCCCCTCCTTACATTTATTATATTTATATGTTTATCAAACTGTGATGAATCGCCTGAAGGACAGTTTACAGTTGATCTCTCACTAATGTGAAGGGTCAGAGGGAGAGACACTTTCATGTGAAACAGATCCATCTTTGTCTGTCCTGAATCACATCGCCCCATTAGCATATTCAACAAAGCAGGAAACAGTCAGTGCTGAAGAGGCGGGGTTCAGGTGAGTCTGTTAGTCACAGTGTTCCCCTGCAGTGTTCAACAGGTGAGAGGAGGTCACATGTCTCTGTGGATCAAAGGTCAATGTCTGAAGCTTTCATGGTGTGTTTCCTCCTATGTGACTCCTCCTCTTCTCACATGTGACCCAGCGTTGTGCTCAGAGTTCCCAGCATGCCGAACAGCAGCAGCAGCATCAGAGTGGGGGGGGGTGTGTGCGAGGCGGCGCTCCTCAGCAGGTGCAGCCTCCCAGGGTCGGGCATCATGGCGGCGGCGTCCAGCAGCGCACCGACTGCCGCCGCCGCGCTCGAGTTCAAGTCTCTGCCGGAGAGCAGGTCAAACACGCAGGCGTGGAAGTAAATGTCTCTGACAGGAAGCAGCTCGCTGCAGTGCGCTCGGGCAGCGGCAGGCGGCACAGGGTGGGGGGGGCGCGGCGCGGCGAGCCTCTGGGAGGAAGGGCACCCCCCCACGCACAGCTGGAGGTCCTGATCCGGCCCGAAGGCGAAGGCCACGCCGCGCGGCGAGCGCAGCGACACGCCCAGCGAGCGGCCGCTCTGCCGAACCACCAGCAGGGAGTCAATGTGCTCCGCCCGGATCTCAGCGTGCCGCCCGGGGAGCCGGGAACTCACCGTGAGGCTGGGGCGCCCCCCACCCCGCAGACCCCCCCCCCGCTCGCCGCTCCACACCGAGCCGTCGGCGAAGGCGGCGGGAACGTTATCGAGCTCGGCCTGGTACAGCTGCTGGTCCACACACTGACGCCAGCTCTTAAAGATGATGCTAATCTGAGGACAGCAGAGACAGGGACGTCAGACTTCACTCTTGAGCACTTTGTATTACTCTGTAAGGGTCTTAAAACTGAATCTAACAGTTTGATGACATCACCACTCAGAAGAGCCTCACCTTGGTGATGGCGGTGCTCCGCCCCCCACCCTCGCAGGGCGTGCTGGTGGCCTGTATGAATAGGAAGTCGTTGTCCACCAGAGGCCACGCCCCCTGCACCTGGCAGGTCTGGAAGTCGTCGCTGAAGGTACGGACGTGGGGGTCTCCGAACACGGCGCAGTGCAGGAACTCCGGTCCGTCGGAGGTCTGTTCGTACAGACAGGGGTCCAGCTGAGGGGGGGGGGGGCGCGGCAGGGCCCTAACACCCCCCCCGACCCTCGGGCAGCGGTGCTGGATCAGAAGATCCTCGATGCCCTGAACCACCGAGTGGAAGGCCAGGTCGCCGCGGCACGAGCGAGCCGTGCGGCGCGTGCAGTAGGCGTAGGACCGCAGCGCCGCGCAGTAACCTCCTGGTCCTCCTGGTCCTCCTGGTCCTCCTGGTCCTCCTGGTCCTCCTGGTCTGCCTGGTCCTCCTGGTCCTCCTGGTCCTCCTGATCCTCCTGGTCCTCCTGGTCTGCCTGGTCTGCCTGGTCCTCCTGGTCCTCCTGATCCCAGCACTGACCCCTCGACGCTGCCCAGGTTCAACGTCGCCGCCACGAAGTCAGAGTTACACCAGAGGACCCGGCAGGAAGCGGCGGCTGCAAAGAGGAGAGGGGAGGAAGCAGAGAGGAAGAAGGGAGGAAGCAGAGAGGAAGAAGAGAGGAAGCAGAAATTAGGAAGCTGCAGAGATACCATAACATTTTAATTGTCAGATGAAGTCTGAAATGCTCCTTGCATCACAGCAGCTCCATGTGGAACATCAAAAGACAAACATCATACTCCCTCACCCACCAGTGCATCCATGGAACCACCCCTCCTGTCAGGATTTGAGTTTTGTTTGTTAAGTTTTTATTTTATTTTGCTGTTCTGTGTTCCCTGTCGCATGTTTTCCTCCTTGTGCCTTGTCTGGTCCTACTTCCTGTGTTTGCCTTCCTGTCGTTAGTTTCCCTGGTGTGTCTGATTGTCTCATTGTGTTCACCTGTTGCCCTTGTGTTTCTCCCTCCCTTACCCAGCTGTTTCTTGTCCCGTGATTACCCCTCTCTGTATTTAGTCTTGTCTTTCCCTGTGTTCCCCTGTCGGCTCATTGTTTGTCTTCCCTTCACGTCACGCTCCATGTTTGTCCTTGAAGTTTTTGATCCTGGATTCTGTACTCGTGCTCCCCTGTTTTTGGTCATGTTAAGTTTGTTTCTTGTTTTCTTTTGTCATCGGCTTTTTTTTGTAAAATAAAGCTCGCTTTTTGTTAATACTGCATTTGGGTCCTACCTTTTCCACGCACCCTGAAAGAATGAACCGACCAGTAATGGACTCAGCAGTTTCTTTTTCGTTGGCTCAACAGGCGGATCACCTCAAGTATGCCCTAGAGTACATTTTTTATACTTGGTTGGCAGCCTCATCCAGACGGGCTAAAGAGGCTGCTTTGAAGGAGGCATGCCAGGAGGTTGCTCGCAAGCCCTGGCTCAGGAGCTCGTTGCTTGAGTGGCTTAACACTTTTACAAGCAGCCCTGAAAGCTTGTCTCGAGCCTCTGACCCTTTCTTGGGGTCTGGCCTGGCGTTTGGAGGTCCACGGAGCCTCCAAAAGACCTCTAAAAAACGCAAGGTCAGGAAGCCAGCTCGTACTCCAGAACCGGCCCACACAGCCATGGATCCATGCACCAGTACCGGCCCACACAGCCATGGATCCATGCACCAGTACTGGCCCACACATCCATGGATCCATGCACCAGTACCGGCCCACACAGCCATGGATCCATGCACCAGTACTGGCCCACACAGCCATGGATCCATGCACCAGTACTGGCCCACACATCCATGGATCCCTGCACCAGTACTGGCCCACACAGCCATGGATCCATGCACCAGTACCGGCCCAAACATCCATGGATCCATGCACCAGTACCGGCCCACACAGTCATGGTCGCGGCTTCTGTTTCCGGTCCCAGCAGCCATGGCCCCGACTCCAGTTCCGGCTCCTCATCACCTGTTGACTCTCCGGCCGACGCCAGCTCCCCGTGTCCTGTCGGCTTACCGACCGTCTCAAGTTCCCTCTCAAATTCCTTCTCAGGTCCCCTCTCAAGTCACCTCTCGAGTCTCCTCTCGAGACCCCTCTCATGTCCCATTTCATGTCCCTTCTCTAGTCCCTACTCGAGTCCCTACTCAAGTCCCTACTCTATGTCCTGTGCCGTTGGGGGTCCCGTCGACTACTGTTCTGCCGGGGGTCCTGCCAACCCCATGCCCTGTTTCGTTGGGGGTCCCGCCGACTACTGTTTCGTCGGGGGTCCTGCCAACTCCATGTCCTGTCCCATTGGGGGTCCCGCCGACTCCTTCGCCCTCATGTCCGGCCCCCTGAGTTTGCTCGCTGTGGCCTTCGCCCCTTTTTGAACTCTGCCTTTCCCCCGGGCCGTCCGCCCGAGACCCCCACCATGAACTCTGCCTTGCCCCCGGGCCGTCCGCCCAAGACCCCCACCATGAACTCTGCCTTGCCCCCGGGCCGTCCGCCCGAGACCCCCTCCATGAACTATACCTTGCCTCTGGGCTGTCGGCCCAGACCCGTCCTCCGGACCCCCTCCACCCACCCTTTTGGACATTTTGGTCTTTATAGATACGTCTTGAATCCGTCCCTTGAGGGGGGGGTATGTCAGGATTTGAGTTTTGTTTGTTAAGTTTTGGTTTTATTTTGCTGTTCTGTGTTCCCTGTCTCATGTTTTCCTCCTTGTGCCTTGTCTGGTCCTACTTCCTGTGTTTGCCTTCCTGTCGTTAGTTTCCCTGGTGTGTCTGATTGTCTCATTGTGTTCACCTGTTGCCCTTGTGTTTCTCCCTCCCTTACCCAGCTGTTTCTTGTCCCGTGATTACCCCTCTCTGTATTTAGTCTTGTCTTTCCCTGTGTTCGCCTGTCGGTTCATTGTTTGTCTTCCCTTCACGTCACGCTCCATGTTAAGTTTGTTTCTTGCTTTCTTTTGTCATCGGCTTTTTTTGTAAAATAAAGCTAGCTTTTTGTTAATACAGCATTTGGTCCTACCTTTTCCACGCACCCTGACACCTCCCTACCTCAAGGAACTCCTCACCCCTCATACTTGCTCACCCACCAGTGTATCCATGGAACTGCCCCTCCCCACCTCAAGGCACTCCTCACCCCTCATACTTCCTCACCCACCAGTGCATCCATGGAACTGCCCCTCCCTACCTCAAGGAACTCCTCACCCCTCATACTTCCTCACCCACCAGTGCATCCATGGAACTGCCCCTCCCTACCTCAAGGCACTCCTCACCCCTCATACTTCCTCACCCACCAGTGCATCCATGGAACTGCCCCTCCCTACCTCAGGGACTTCCTCACCCCTCATACTTCCTCGCGGACCTCCCGCTCCAGCAAAGCCAGCCTCCTCAAACCCCCCAACTCCGCCCTGGGAGCCCGGGCCTTCTGCTCTCCCCGACCCTATTTAGAGGCAATGGACGTCCACTCTCGGGAGACTTCCGAGAGTGGTGCGGTTACCCAAAGTGACAGACCTAATTTTACCCAGGAAAAGGGTTTGAAACGTTGGGGAAAAGTGGTGTAAATAGAGGCAGAGTGAACCCGTGAACCCAGAGAGCAGGCTGTGCTGAAAATGTAAAAAATTATCCAAAAATAGTGCCTCATAAGGCGGGTAGAGTCCCCTGTCAACTCCCCTCACATTCATCCAGAGTCAACATTTGTCAAATTCAACTTTTGGAAAACCAGTGAGACCCAGGAAAAAGGGGGGAAAAATGAACAAAAGTATCCGAAAATAGAGCCTCATACAGATGGCCCAGGGGAGATGCTTTTGAGGTTGACCCCAAGATACATGTGTGTGACTCGGAGACACATGTGTGTGACTCGGAGACACATGTGTGTGACTCGAAGATACATGTGTGTGACTCGAAGACACATGTGTGTGACTCGAAGATACATGTGTGTGACTCGGAGACACATGTGTGTGACTCGGAGACACATGTGTGTGACTCGGAGACACATCTGTGTGACTCGAAGACACATCTGTGTGACTCGAAGACACATGTGTGTGAAAGTACAACATTTCAATTTTTGTGTTTGAAATGCGGGGAAAAGTGCATCAAAGGACGAACTAATGACCTCCAGCATGCCTCCATAACTTGGGTTATTTCACACCTCCAGGAGAGAAAACCACCTCTATGTGGCCCCTCACAGACCACCAAAGGACGGACTACAGACCTCCAGCATGTCTCCCTCACATTATTTATTTATTTGTATTTGTTTATTTATATAGCCCAATATCACAAATGTTACATTAGTCTCAGTGGACACCCTGAGGTTATTTCACACCTCCAGGAGAGAGACCAGTAATGGCTCCTCTCTGTGGCCCGTCACAGAGCCCCAAAGGACGGACTAATGACCTCCAGCATGTCTCCCTCACATGCGCACTTCCATAACCTCGCACACCGTGAGTCCCCGGGCCCCCGGACTTAAGCACTCCCACGCGGACTAAACCCAGATGATCACACCCTCCTTCATCTCACTTTATAACCCAGGAAAAGGAGCTCGAATCCTGGGTACATGAGTGTTAAAAGTGCATTAAACTGTTTTAATTAAACAGCCGCTGAAATCGACAGAAATCTGTCAATTTCGTCCATGTTTGACTCATGAAATGTACAAGAAGGTAAAAACAGCAGAGTCACTGCTGTTAGCAGGGTCTCAGACTCACAGGCACATAGGCAGAGATCCAGGGTGATGCACATGGCTTTTCTACCCAGCAATAAGTCTCTGAAACCTGGGGGAAAGTGGTGTGAATAGAAGGAGAGAGCACCGAGAGAGAAGTGGGCTGTGAGACCCGCAGAGCCCACCCAGAGAGCTCCTCGCAGCACATGGCTCTTGCACCCAGACTGCACCCAGAGAACAGAATGCTCCACAGCACTTTACAAGCCAGGAAAAGTGATTAAATCCTGGGTATACATGTTTTAAATAGCCTGATACCTCCAGGGCGCATCAACGCATTTTACAAGCCAGGGAAGGTGCCTGAATCCTGGGTAAACATTGTTTAATTGTTTAAGTGTTTTTAAATGTGTGGAACAGTGTTTTCTCACTTCCAAAACTCTCCCGTCATTGACCGGAGAAATTGGGTCGATGTTGTATTCAATCTGACCGTTAATATTCCAGTGAGATGAAGTACGTACATTGACCGGAGTGATCCCATGTTCATTTTGTCCCAAAACCGGAGCATTCCCTCTCCCGGATGAGAGCACCACAGACCGTGGATGCTTTTAAAACAGGCCTCAAAACCCATCTTTTCATTAGAGCCTTTTCCGAGACCTTTTATTTGTTCCAACCCTTTTTTACAGTTGTTACTCTTCACTCTCCCGTGTTCTGGGCTGTGTTATATTGTTCTGCTCACTGCTGGCAGCACTTCCTCTTCAAATATGAAGTGCGTTACAAATAAAACCCATTATTATTATTTAAATAAAGTGTGCGTACCTCCAGGTAAACTCAGGTGCAGCAGCAGAAGGGTCAGGTGGATGCAGCGTCTCCATGGCAACACCGAGGCCCGAGGCTCCATCACCTGCGCGGGGGGGGGGGGGGGGGGGGGATAATGGGTTATTTCTGCCGTTAAACATGTAGCTGCGACAGGAAGCTGTTCTCAGGTCAGCTTCCTGTCTATTAGATCAGTGATGTCATGATTCTCTATCTGTCTCATCTTCATCTTCTCACAGCTTCACCTGTTCTCCCTGCATTACACTGTCAAGCTGTCACTGATGTTATCCTGCAATAAGCAAGGCCGTAAAATCACATGCGCCCCCAAACACATCCTGGATAGAGAGTTTGAGGGCAGAAGGTATAGATTACCAAACTGTAAATTGAACAGGTATGTAAGTAAGTTTTCCTTTATTCCACTCTCAATCAAGCTGCTGAACAGTCAGAAACAATTATCATGATGCTGTGTTAGGAGTTGTTCGGAGGTGCAATGTTTACAGTGTAGTTTGTGCAATCAAGAAGGTTAAATAGGGAAAGTGCAATATTTGATGTATGTATGTGCATTAGGGATATGGGCAATAGGGATATGGGCATTAGGGATATGTGCATTAGGGATATGTGCTTTAGGGATATGTGCATTAGGGATATGGGCAATAGGGATATGGGCAATAGGGATATGTACAATAGGGATATGTGCAATAGGGATATGTGCAATAGGGATATGTGCAATAGGGATATGTGCATTAGGGATATGTGCAATAGGGATATGTGCATTAGGGATATGTGCATTAGGGATATGTGCAATAGGGATATGTGCATTAGGTATATGTGCAATAGGGATATGGG
>NW_027639868.1:20000-40000 GCF_949606895.1 Notothenia rossii
ACAAGCATGATATTGTTCAGTCAGACAAACAGCTGTGATCCGCTCCTCGATAGGGAAGAGAAGAGCCTGGATCTCTCCTCCGGTGCTGTTATATATCCTCTGCTGGCTCCTCCCCGCCAGCCGGCTCACCTCGTCTCCAATGTCCGTTGTTGCATTTAAACAGAGGATTGGTTCTTTTCACATTCAATATATGCTTAACACGCCGTTTCTCCTCATATTCTCTTTCATCACTTTTCATTTAACACATTCTAAACGCTGTAATCTATACTCTAGAAAATACTTCTCGGCTCGTTTGGTTTCCGGTCATTCCGGATGTTGTCACATGCTACTCTCGTCTGTAAACAATAATGTATTCAAATAAACTGTACCTTCATTTAATATTCAACATGGTAGTATCTCGACATCTGTAGTTGTAGTGTTAAATCAGTAGCTTCGGTTTGCACCACTCCATGTCATTTCGCTACTAAATTCACCTCTTCAGGAAATCGTATATTAGCCACATGCTAAATGCTAACCGTAGATGAAGGATTTTCAGAATAAAAGCTTAACTGCTTCTGCACAAGAATTTCTGTTTTTTCAGTATAAAAGAGCATTAAAACTGACGGCATGTTTAAACTACATTTCCCCATTAAAACATTGATTTTAATTTCTAACATTAGTTAAGCCGGGTAAATCGAACATACCCAGGGTCTGATGAACTGGCTTCGCCGTGCAGGGCACTGGAGGCAGTAACGTGTAACTCAGCAGAATCTGAGAAGAGCAGCACGAGCTGCAAAGAGCTGAGCCTTTCACTGTTTACTTCACTGCGTTTCCCTTCATTAGAACAGCTGGATAGAGATCGAGGCTGCTACGTCTAACCACACACACCTCTACACACATCTAACTAACAGAGTATTCCCCAGGGCCGTGGGAAGTAGGGGTGCTGAGGGTGCTGCAGCATCCCCTGGTGGAGGACAGGGGATCTGCACTTCCACAATACAAAAAAAAGGAATTTTCAGCCTTGATGTAACAACATTCATAATTAAGTAAAGATAACACCCTTTTCACCCCGGTTACATTTTCCATTTGCCCTGTACGATGGGCGCTGTAGTGATGAAAGTGGGGGATGTTGGCTTAGCAGGCGCCCGCAGCCAAAGTGAGAGAGATAGAGAGAGGGGGTGCACCGGTACCGGCGGGGATTGTTGTTAGCTTCTGCTGCGCTAACGGACATAAGAAGCTGTTTCTACAATAATGTGGAGGGAGAGTTCTGTCCTGTCAGACTGAGAGGCTCAGTGAGGTAAAGGACTCTGAGGGTTTAGATAGTTCACTTTAGTCTAAGTTATCTCAGTGAGTCTCAAACGTTTTGATCACAAATTATGTAAGCAAATACTTCAAAGGGACACCTTTATAATTATTAGGATAAATAAAAACAGGTTTGAAATCATTCCAATGTATACTATAGGACAGTTAACCAAAAATATCGTTTAAAACTGGAGAGATTTAAAAATATACATAAATAAATAAATGTTAACTGATAAAATAAGATATGAATGAACAACACAAATAAAATAAGTTACATGTATTTGTTATTGGCTATGGTAGGTTATTGGAAATGTTCACATACAAACCGATCTTTTTCACATGGGTGTTTAGAGTTGTATCCCCTAGATCAGTCTCTAATTGGGCGCTCAAAGTGCACCAAATTGAAGCATTTTACTTTAAAATGTTAAAAAAATCTTCCCGGGGGGATACCCCCGGACCCCCCTAGAGGATGTGAAGTACACCCCCCCAATTAAAACATGTTATAATACTAAATAAATGTGAAGCCTTGTTATATAAGATGTCCACCATGTCAATATGTTTCTCTTTTTGTAGTGTATTGGTCTTTTTTTTTCTTTTTTTTTTCTTTTTTTTTTATGTTGGAAGTTACAATGTAATTTATAACATCAACAGCAAACTCAATACAGTTAATGTCAGGCACACTGTAACATGTGTGCACTCAAAAGTAATCAATCCATTCTTCCTTCTTTCACTTTCAGTATGATTTACTGCATGCTGATATTTCAAAAATAAGTCAGTTAGAGTTTCTTTGCAAACAGTAAGTTGCCCCATTGCACCCTTTAGTTAACGTCAACACAAATGATAAGGTTTTTTTTCTATCATTTGCCCCCATAAAATGCAAACAAACTATCCAGTAAGGGAGACGAGAACACAACTGTACATGAGCATACAAATCAAACAGCTAATCCTACGCTAACCTATTAGCATTATGCACATGTAAATAAACCACATGGGTGATGACAAATAATAAACGTGGTAGGTATCGAGTGTATTGGTCTTTTGTAGAGGTTTTTCTTTGCCAGCTAAAATCTTGCCTATAGGGCAGCAAATTGGTCAGAACCAGCCCTGGTGTCATCCCCACAGCACCCCCCATTTGAAACATATTCCCACGGCTATGGTATTCCCCCTCGTTTTATGAAGGAGATGTCCTGTCACCGGGGCGCAGTGTGTGTGTGTGCTCAGCTCCGCTCTGTGTGTGTGTGTTCGGTGTGTGTGTGTGTGTGTGTGTGTGTGTGTGTGTGTGTGTGTGTGTGTGTGTGTGTGTGTGTGTGTGCGTGTTCGGTGTGTATGTGTGTGTGTGTGTGTTTGTGTGTGTGTGTCCGACACCACCGGTATTTGTTTTCAAATTACCACGAACAGTAATTTACACAAATCTGGTTCTCCATAGTTATATGTGTATTCCCAAGTGAAGGAAATTCGTTTAATCTTAATCTCGATGTGCTATAGTCCTGCCGGAGTACACCGGAACGAACGACACTATCATATAAACAAATGCACACACACACACACACACACACACACCCCCCCCCCCCCCCACACACACACACACACACACACACACACACACACACCCCCCCCCCCCCATACACACACACACACACACACACACCCCCCCCCCCCACACACACACACACACACACACACACACAGACACACACACACACACACACACACACACACACACACACACACACACACACACACACACACACACACACACACACAGACACAGACACACACACACACACACACACACACACACACACACACACACACACACACACACACACACACACACACAGACAGACACACACACACACACACACACACACACACACACACACACACACACACACACACACACACACACACACACACACACACACACACACACAGACCAGGCATATTCTTCATAAAACTAATCAATTTAAATTGAGGCCACGCTTTAATATATAGAAATGTTTATTGATTGGGATAAACCCCTTGAGATGCACCATCTTGTTTTCAAGGGGGTCCCGACAACAGCAATAACTTACAGACATACATAAACAAAAAGACACAAGACAAACCACGTACAGTCTGTTGAGTACAATTCAAGCAATGCACACAATCATTACAATTTGAGACAGTCGAGCAAATCAGTTTCATCAATATCAGTTTCATCAGTCTCAGTTCATAACAAGTGCAGAGCAGCTGAAAGTGAGATGATAATGTTTAAACATGGTGACAGAGATCTAACAGCAGCAGGTCAAGTGTTCCAGTCTGTTGGGGCTTTGAACATGAACGCTCTGCTGACGATCCATTTGTTAGCAGAGGGGACAGAGAAACATCTGGACAGAATGTCTAACTTGATGATTTGGCGAGTAGGGTACAAAACACTGCTCTAAATAAGGGGATAGTTCAGATAGTTCAGATAGTTCAGATAGTTCAGAGGGTTCAGATAGTTCAGATAGTTCAGATAGTTCAGAGGGTTCAGATAGTTCAGATAGTTCAGATAGTTCAGATAGTTCAGATAGTTCAGATAGTTCAGAGGGTTCAGATAGTTCAGATAGTTCAGATAGTTCAGATAGTTCAGATAGTTCAGATAGTTCAGAGAGTTCAGATAGTTCAGATAGTTCAGATAGTTCAGATAGATCAGATAGTTCAGATAGTTCAGAGGGTTCAGATAGTTCAGATAGTTCAGATAGTTCAGAGAGTTCAGATAGTTCAGATAGTTCAGATAGTTCAGATAGTTCAGATAGTTCAGATAGTTCAGAGGGTTCAGATAGTTCAGATAGTTCAGATAGTTCAGATAGTTCAGATAGTTCAGATAGTTCAGAGAGTTCAGATAGTTCAGATAGTTCAGATAGTTCAGATAGATCAGATAGTTCAGATAGTTCAGATAGTTCAGATAGTTCAGATAGTTCAGATAGTTCAGATAGTTCAGAGAGTTCAGATAGTTCAGATAGTTCAGATAGTTCAGAGAGTTCAGATAGTTCAGATAGTTCAGATAGTTCAGAGAGTTCAGATAGTTCAGATAGTTCAGATAGTTCAGATAGTTCAGATAGTTCAGATAGTTCAGATAGTTCAGATAGTTCAGATAGTTCAGAGAGTTCAGATAGTTCAGATAGTTCAGATAGTTCAGATAGTTCAGAGAGTTCAGATAGTTCAGATAGTTCAGAGAGTTCAGATAGTTCAGATAGTTCAGATAGTTCAGATAGTTCAGATAGTTCAGATAGTTCAGATAGTTCAGATAGTTCAGATAGATCAGATAGTTCAGATAGTTCAGATATTTCAGATAGTTCAGATAGTTCAGAGAGTTCAGAGAGTTCAGATAGTTCAGATCCATGCATTTAAATATCAGCTGAAGCCGATGCGTGTCTTCTTACATTTAAAGAAGGCCATTTCAGTACAGACGCTTAGATAAGCGGGGGAGTGCATCTGACGAAGAGATGGGTTGTTGTGCTCCCTATCTCTGTTTCTTATCCTATATCTATAGAACTGCTCGGTCTTGATAGATTGAGTTCATGAGATCTTTCTAGAGGGTTATCAAGAATCACTTTGATCCAATGACTTTTCCCTCTCTGTCTGTGTCTGTGTATTCTCTTGTTCTCATTAACACACCAAATCGTTTCTCTTGTTTTGTGTCTATCTCTACACCGGGGGTCCGGAGTCCAGGCTGATCCTCTTGCTGTGGTCCTGTGTCCTGGATCCTCTATCCTGAGTTCTGGATTAAGTGGTGGACTTCGGGTCGTGGCTGAACCTGTCTCTGCGGTCCCTCCTGGGTCTCGTCATGCTGCCTCCCTGAAGGCTCCCTCTTGGATTCATCTTGTCATTACAGAAACATGCATTTCCTAACATCTGGTCTACCTACTCTGTGAATGTATTATCTCTTCTTTACTCACGGCATCTACTGCACGTCTGTCCGTCCTGGGAGAGGGACCCCTCCTCTGTTGCTTCCCTTTGATTCCCCTAGCTCAGTAGGGAACGTAACACGTGGGGGCTCGTCTGGGATATTAACTACCTTCCTGGGGGTATAAGTGGGTTGTACAGCTAAAAACTATTTGGTAAGGTTGTGTGCGGTTTTAGCTGAGTATGGCAACTTTTGATTTGGAGTCGTTTCTGGTCCGTCCTTCTCATGAGCAGGTAGTTCAGTGTCGTAGAGACGACTTTATGAGATAGCGCAACATTTCGGTCTCCCAGTGGCTAAACAGATGTTCAAAAAAGAGTTGAAGGCTCTGGTGGTGGATGAGTTGGTGGAAAGGGGTTTTCTGGTGCTGCCTGCCCAAGCTGAGCTCACTGTGCCTAATGTCCATGCTAAAGCAGAGGGTAGTGACAGCGAGGGGAGCGAGCCGTGTAAAGCACCGTCTGCGCCGCCTCGCTATGGTCCACCGTCTCCTGGTAGTCCTGATCCCCGGGGAGGGAAGAAACTTAAAGTCCGCCTCGCTATGGTCCACCGTCTCCTGGTAGTCCTGATCCCCGGGGAGGGAAGAAACTTAAAGTCCGCCTCGCTATAGTCCACCGTCTCCTGGTAGTCCTGATCCCCGGGGAGGGAAGAAACTTAAAGTCCGCCTCGCTATAGTCCACCGTCTCCTGGTAGTCCTGATCCCCGGGGAGGGAAGAAACTTAAAGTCCGCCCTCGCTATAGTCCACCGTCTCCTGGTAGTCCTGATCCCCGGGGAGGGAAAAAACTTAAAGTCCGCCTCGCTATAGTCCACCGTCTCCTGGTAGTCCTGATCCCCGGGGAGGGAAGAAACTTAAAGTCCGCCTCGCTATAGTCCACCGTCTCCTGGTAGTCCTGATCCCCGGGGAGGGAAGAAACTTAAAGCTCGCCTCGCCCGACTTCAGTTGGAAGCTAAAGACAGGCACCTTCAGTTAGAAGTAAGAGAAATCGAAGCAGATAAGGAAGTCCAGATCCGGATGCCCAGATGGAGCTAGACTCCCAACTGCGCGCATCCGGTGCTTTTGACTCTGCCGGAAGAAACTCGCCATCTCCACCTCCTCCACCTGCCTTTGACGTGAGTAACAACATCCTGTGAGACTGAGGTGGATGCCTATTTTGGTTTCTTCGAGAGCATTGCTACAGCGCTGCGGTGGCCGGTTGAAGTTTGGGCTCTGATGGTAACGTGCAGATTACATGGAAAAGCTCGGGAAGCAGTTGCGGCTCTCACGTTAGAGGACGGCCTGCAGTATGACTCAGTAAAGGTTGCCATCCTCAGAGTGTACGAACTCATTCCTGAAGCTTACCGGCAAAAGTTTAGACACTATAGGAAGAGTCCTGATCAAACGCACGTAGAGTTGGCTAGGACAAAGGGAATGTGTTTTGCTAAGTGGATTGCTTCATGGAATGCTACGGATTATTCTGCTCTGAGAGAATTGATCGTGTTGGAGGAGTTTAAGAAGAGTTTGCCTGAGCACATTGCTGAGTACGTGAACAAACAAAGGGTCAGCTCTCTCTCTGCTGCCGCTGTGTTAGCTGATGAGTATGTGCTGATGCATAAATCTGTGTTTTCCCCTGTCTCTACGGAGAGATCCCGCCGTGTGTCAGCCGCACCATTTACTCAGCCAGCAGATGTGTGTAACGTGAGCAGAGAAGAGAGAGAGTGTTTTTACTGTCACAAACCTGGACATGTCATCGCCACCTGTGCAGCTCTGAAACGTAAGGAGCAGCGGCAGAAAATATCTCCGCCCAAAGGCATTGGCCTGGCTACACGCGCACGCGCACAGGCGAGTAAACGTGACCCTGATGTTTCATTAGCTGACCCTGTGATTGTGCCTTCAGATGAAGCTGTGTCCGAGGAGAAGCCAGAAATTGTGGCTCCCCCTCCTCCTCGTGAGGATGTCAGGAGACCAGCGCAACACGCCGGCTCAGACAAGCCTCTAGACCAGTGGTCACCAACCTTTTTAAGCCCAAGATCAGCGACCTCGGCCAAGGTGAAAGGCGAGATCTACTTATTGCAGAATTGAGTGAAAAATACGGCCCAGACAGTGCTTCCAATTTGAGGCCTTTTATATCTGGCTCATCTGAATGACTGTTACAATGAAGGCTCCATAATCAGCTCACAGCATATAGGCAGGGGTAAAGTGCTATTGGGGGGTCCTCACCTCCTCTAGGGGGATCCTCACCTCCTCAAAGGGGGTACGGGGAGATGTTCCCCCGGGAAGATTTTTTTTTAAATATCAAAGTTGAAAGCATCAATCTGGTGCACTTTGAGAGCAACATGAAGAGATCTATGGATACCTCTCTCATCACCCATATGAAACAGAACTGTAAGCAGATGTTCTTTTTCTTTATGGATATTTTACAAATCACATTAAACTGTATTCTTGTTTTACTGACATATAGTAGGCTATTTCATACCTGTTTTTCATTTATTCTCTTATTGTTTGTATAACTATAATGATCATATGAAGGTGTGCCGCGGAAATAATCTTTTGAATAACTTGTGACAAAACTGTTCTAAACACTCAAGAGTCCTTTAGCTCACCTGAGCCCCTCAGTCTGACAGGAGAGGACTCTCCTCCAGCTTGTTGTGGAAACAGCTCCTTATGTCCGTTAGTGCAGCTAGCTAACCAGATGCTAACATCACGGTCCCCGCTAGCACCGGTCCCTCCCTCTCCCTCACTCCCTCTCTCCCTCACTCCCTCTCTCCCTCTCTATCACACTAAATGCGCTATCGCCACACACAAACACAGAGCCGAGCTTGAATGACACAAGCACACGTGTATTTCCATGCAACTCTCTGATTGGTCTGGTGTGTTGCCTCTGTTGCGTTCACTGAAAATGGGAAATTGCAGTCCTGCCGTCCTCTCTTGTGTCATGACTCATGATGAAGTTCACGTAAAGCACGGTTAATGTGTTATATTATTGAGGTGTCTCAAATATACGTCAATCAAGTGGCACCTGCTAACGGGGTGGTGGATGATAGGTTTACATCTAAAAACGTATTTTTCAAACATTATTATTTTAATTTAATTTTTCTTTCTTTTGTTACTTTTTTTTTAACGGTCCGCGATCTACCCGCACCACACTCGCGATCGACCGGTCGATCGCGATCGACTGTTTGGCGACCACTGATCTAGACTTTCCGACTCTCCCGGTAACCAGAGAGCATCGGCTAGTTTATCGGATCTTAGTGTTGGTGTTGGCTCTACAACATGTTAAGATTGATGTTGGACCCAGCCTTTGGCCAATTGTGATGTGTACATGTTACGATCCATTCATATTCTGCCCCAGCGTGTCCAAGCACAACCAGCGTCTCCTGCAATGGGCTCTGATTGTGCGGGACTACAACAGTAGACACCCGTCATTAAAGGGTTCAGAGGATGTGTTGGCCGATGCTTGTCCAGGTTGAGTTTGTGATGAATGTGTGTTATTAGGAGTTCGTTAGTGTGTCAGGTTCACAAAGCTGTAGGTTTGTGTCTTAAGGGGGGGAGTGTTACGGCTGCTGCCTTCCTGGTCGCCTGAGTGTTTTCAGCTGTGTGTTCTATGTAAATGAGCTGTGCGGTTGCCCTCCCGGCATTGGCTGCCATCTCCTGGTCCGCCCCTGAAGATTGCGATTGGAGCACACCGGGCCCGACGCACTCCAATCGCAGCGCACAGCCGGCGCACACCTGCTGGAGATTACTACAAAGCTTGGGGACAATCATCATTCTGGAGGCTCTGTATGTGGACAGATGCCTCTCGCTACTTGCTCTTTGTTCTGGGGTTAAACTTGTGTGATTAGTTAGAGTGTAGAGTAGCTTAGTTAGTGTCTAGAGTAGCTTAGTTAGTGTTTAGAGTAGCTTAGTTAGTGTTTAGAGTAGCTTAGTTAGAGTGTAGAGTAGCTTAGTTAGAGTGTAGAGTAGCTTAGTTAGTGTTTAGAGTAGCTTAGTTAGTGTGTAGAGTAGCTTAGTTAGAGTGTAGAGTAGCTTAGTTAGTGTGTAGAGTAGCTTAGTTAGAGTGTAGAGTAGCTTAGTTAGTGTGTAGAGTAGCTTAGTTAGAGTGTAGAGTAGCTTAGTTAGAGTGTAGAGTAGCTTAGTTAGTGTGTAGAGTAGCTTAGTTAGAGTGTAGAGTAGCTTAGTTAGAGTGAAGAGTAGCTTAGTTAGTGTGTAGAGTAGCTTAGTTAGAGTGTAGAGTAGCTTAGTTAGAGTGTAGAGTAGCTTAGTTAGAGTGAAGAGTAGCTTAGTTAGTGTGTAGAGTAGCTTAGTTAGAGTGTAGAGTAGCTTAGTTAGAGTGTAGAGTAGCTTAGTTAGTGTGTAGAGTAGCTTAGTTAGAGTGTAGAGTAGCTTAGTTAGTGTGTAGAGTAGCTTAGTTAGAGTGTAGAGTAGCTTAGTTAGTGTGTAGAGTAGCTTAGTTAGAGTGTAGAGTAGCTTAGTTAGAGTGTAGAGTAGCTTAGTTAGTGTGTAGAGTAGCTTAGTTAGAGTGTAGAGTAGCTTAGTTAGTGTGTAGAGTAGCTTAGTTAGAGTGTAGAGTAGCTTAGTTAGTGTGTAGAGTAGCTTAGTTAGTGTGTAGAGTAGCTTAGTTAGAGTGTAGAGTAGCTTAGTTAGTGTGTAGAGTAGCTTAGTTAGAGTGTAGAGTAGCTTAGTTAGAGTGTAGAGTAGCTTAGTTAGAGTGTAGAGTAGCTTAGTTAGTGTGTAGAGTAGCTTAGTTAGAGTGTAGAGTAGCTTAGTTAGTGTGTAGAGTAGCTTAGTTAGTGTGTAGAGTAGCTTAGTTAGAGTGTAGAGTAGCTTAGTTAGTGTGTAGAGTAGCTTAGTTAGAGTGTAGAGTAGCTTAGTTAGTGTGTAGAGTAGCTTAGTTAGAGTGTAGAGTAGCTTAGTTAGAGTGTAGAGTAGCTTAGTTAGTGTGTAGAGTAGCTTAGTTAGAGTGTAGAGTAGCTTAGTTAGAGTGTAGAGTAGCTTAGTTAGAGTGTAGAGTAGCTTAGTTAGAGTGTAGAGTAGCTTAGTTAGAGTGTAGAGTAGCTTAGTTAGTGTGTAGAGTAGCTTAGTTAGTGTGTAGAGTAGCTTAGTTAGAGTGTAGAGTAGCTTAGTTAGAGTGTAGAGTAGCTTAGTTAGTGTGTAGAGTAGCTTAGTTAGAGTCTAGAGTAGCTTAGTTAGAGTGTAGAGTAGCTTAGTTAGTGTTTAGCTGTGTGTTAGTATTGATTCTTTGTGTTAGTTGTACCACTTTTAAAGTGAGGTTTTGTTTCGTTCTTTATTTAGTATATTAGTATTTATTTTCCCTGTATGTCTTTAGACTCACCTTTTAGAGTCCTCCCTTAGTTTGGTTGCCCATTTGAACTGGCGCCTTTGTGGCCTCTATTGTTTATTTAAACCGGTGTTTTTGGCTCTTTTGTTTGTTCCAGGCTGCTTGCCTGCCATTTTGTTCACCTGTTGTGCATTAATACGACTTATAATTATACCAATACCAATCTGGTTGTGTTGCTTCCCTTTGATTCCCCTGGCTCAGAAGGGAACGTAATAATGAAACATAAAGCCATGGTTTTAGGAAAGGTCACGGACGGGAGTTTATTTCCACAAAGATATGTACATTTATAAAACACAGAAACATTTCAAACCACAGTGTCTCGTTTCTCGCAGTGTTTGCTGCTCCCAAGCATCAGGTCTATAATATCTCTGGCAGTTAGCCGGCCTTAAAGGTCAAATAATAATAATAACCCTGGCTGAGGGAAAGGGGGGGGGGGGATGTAGAATACAAAACACAACATTTAAGATTTATTTGGATATTGTTCTTCATTTTCTCAAATGACCATCTTTGAATTCTCAGAGAAGATTCAAGTTATTCTAATAAAGCTGAACGACTTCTATCTTCTTTCCCAGAACCCCCCCCCACCCCCTGCTCTGTATATCACCTGGCTGCCCCCCCCCTGGTACACTGCAGTACTCATGCAGATCCTCTCACACCTTAATGTGCATCATGAACTGTTTCCGGTGGATCTGGAAGTCTTCAGGCACCGTGTCTGAAAGCAGAGAAAAGCAGATGAAAGAGAATGTTTTGAGATGAAAGACCCCGGTTGCTGTGTGTCCGGGGTCAGAGGGCTTACCGTTACACCTGTAGCGCAGGTTGGACCAGATGATGTTTTCCTGAGAGAAACAGAAGACTCCGAGCCGACCTCCTCGCATCGTCGTGTCGATCACAACGCCCGAGTCCGCCACCACCTGCGTGCCCTCGAACAGCCTCAACCTGAAACACAGGGCCGCGCCGGGTCAGGAAACAAACGCTCCCAGAGAGAAACACAGGGCCGCGCCGGGTCAGGAAACAAACGCTCCCAGAGAGAAACACAGGGCCGCGCCGGGTCAGGAAACAAACGCTCCCAGAGAGAAACACAGGGCCGCGCCGGGTCAGGAAACAAACGCTCCCAGAGAGAAACACAGGGCCGCGCCGGGTCAGGAAACAAACGCTCCCAGAGAGAAACACAGGGCCGCGCCGGGTCAGGAAACAAACGCTCCCAGAGAGAAACACAGGGCCGCGCCGGGTCAGGAAACAAACGCTCCCAGAGAGAAACACAGGGCCGCGCCGGGTCAGGAAACAAACGCTCCCAGAGAGAAACACAGGGCCGCGCCGGGTCAGGAAACAAACGCTCCAAGAGAGAAACACAGGGCCGCGCCGGGCAGAGTTCATTTTGCAGCTGTTTTTGATTTAGTCTTAGTCTTTAGACGAAAAGGGTTATTAGTTTTAGTCACATTTTAGTCATTCCTATCCTTCATAGTTTTAGTCTAGTTTTAGTCGATGAAAAATTACATTTTAGTCAACTTTAAGTCAAAATGTTGTCTCTCTTCAAACCAATTCAGTTAGGCTAATACAGGTTTCTGACATTGGAATCAAGGTGACAGTATCAAGTGTTGAAATTCATAAAGCAACATTTCACTCTCTTAACACTTTACTTGTGTAATATCTAGGGATGGGTATCGTTACGGTTTTCTACGGTACTACTAGTCTTATCGATACTGCTTATCGATCCGGTACTTTAACGTTATTCTTGTATTTACTTTTTGTTATTTTTTAAAGGGAAAAACTAACAAATTGTTATCCGAATGAATTGCTTTATTTAAATGTGAAATAAATGAAATATATATAATTATGTTAAAATGTTTTACTGTACTTGAGTACAATGTTGAGGTACTTGTACTTTACTGGAGTATTTCAATGTGTTGCTATTCTGTGTTTCTACTCCCCTACATGTATTTAATCCCTTTAGTTACTTCTCAGATGTGGATGAATGATGCGAAATCTAATCAAGTGTTGAATCAGACTTTAGTTCCACCTGGAGTAAATCCACAAGCTACCCTGCAGTATACAAAGTCATTCAAACTAGAAGGACTCCAGCATGGGTCCCACTCCCAGTGATGCAAACACACGTGAAAAAAGAGAGAGAACTATTAGAAGCAGAAAAAAACTGCGTTATATACCATCTGATAAAGGCCTGTGCTATAATGCTTCAATGAACTGTTCTTTATAATATACTCAGATCAATAGAGACAGAGATGTTAAGTTATACATCAAGGGTTTTTATTATTATTTACAGCAGGGGGGGGGAACCTTTTTCCTTTACATTTGTATAACATCCTCCGAGGGTCGTACAAATGATTGAACTCAACCTCTGCTTAAAAAAACTAAAATCACAGCTCATTAATTTGGCCTTTCTTTCATTCTGTGCAAAGAACAAGCAACCTCTGAATCCAGATATCTCACCATGACTCACACGTGCACGGTGTGGCATGACCACCAAGACAGAAAGATATGGACACAAGATGTGGGCAAATGTATTTAGTTTCCTATCCATGTGAACATGATTTAAGTGGGGAGGGGGACCTAACTTCCTCTAGGGGGGTCCGGGGGCATGCTCCCCCGGGAAGATTTGTTTTTAAATATTGAAGTTGAAAGCATCAATCTGGTGCACTTTGAGAGCAACATGAGGAGCTCTATGGATACATCTCTCAGCACCCATTTGAAACAGAACTGGAAGCAGATTCTTCTTTTTGGATATTTTACAAATCTCTCCCCTTTCAAACTCTATTCTTGTTATTTTTAACAAACTTTTTTGTTACAGTCAAATACTATTTTATACCTGTTTTTCATTTAGTCTCTAATGTCTCATTAATAACTATAATGATCATATCAAGGTGTGCCTTAACCTCACTGAGCTGAGGTTATTTGAGCCTCTCAGGAGAGAGCTCTCTTCCACCTGGTTGTAGAAAAGCTCTTTAGATTCGTTAGCATAGCTAGCTAACCAGATGCTAATAACAACAGATCGCCACTGTGCTTACAACTAAAGACACAGCCACGCAAACACTGCGGTGTGTACGGCTCCTTATGGGTACTGCAATATTTGAAGAGCTGGAGCGGCGTTCCGGTGCTCTCCGTCAGCACTCTAGTCCACACTCCTTTCCGACGAGACATATACCACGTGAAGACACGTTACGCTCGTGTTGTGTTCAAGGAACCTGTCCTTGGCCAGGAAAAACAGGCACTCGCTTGATTAATTATTTTGCGGTCTAGATTTCTTCTTCTTTTTTGAAGTGAGAAGTTGTCTAACGGACGGACGGACGGACTGACGGACGGGCGGACGGACGGACGGACCCCCCCCCCAAAACGAAAACTCTTCGGTTCTCCGCGAATTACACAACTCACCCAAATCAGCGTTAAAAAAGCGGGAGGCGCCGAAAAGCGACTAATTTGCATCACTGCACTCCCTTCTGAACGCTCCGTTCCTGGCAGGTCTCTGTGTCCGCTGCAGCGTGTCTGTTAGGCCCCGCCCCCCGCACACAGAGAGACACAGGTCTTCTGGAGTGAAGAGAGCGGAAATAATGATATTGCAAGTTAGAAACGTAAGATGCATTTTGACAGACAAGACGGACACTTGGTGGAAAATACCCTGCATTTTGAATGTCCGATAGTCCACCAATAACACCTTAGTCCCGTCTTGTCAACGAAAACTAAATATACATTTCGTCAACGTTTTCGTTATCAATAATCTATTTTTAGCTCGTCATCGTCTCGTTTTAGTCATGTAAAAAAGGTCGTTGACGAACATTTTTCGTCATAGTTTTCATTGACAAAATTAACACTGGCGCCGGGTCAGGAAACAAACGCTCCCAGAGAGAAACACAGGGACACGCCGGGTCAGGAAACAAACGCTCCCAGAGAGAAACACAGGGACACGCCGGGTCAGGAAACAAACGCTCCCAGAGAGAAACACAGGGCCGCGCCGGTTCAGGAAACAAACGCTCCCAGAGAGAAACACAGGGACACGCCGGGTCAGGAAACAAACGCTCCCAGAGAGAAACACAGGGACACGCCGGGTCAGGAAACAAACGCTCCCAGAGAGAAACACAGGGACACGCCGGGTCAGGAAACAAACGCTCCCAGAGAGAAACACAGGGACACGCCGGGTCAGGAAACAAACGCTCCCAGAGAGAAACACAGGGACACGCCGGGTCAGGAAACAAACGCTCCCAGAGAGAAACACAGGGACACGCCGGGTCAGGAAACAAACGCTCCCAGAGAGAAACACAGGGACACGCCGGGTCAGGAAACAAACGCTCCCAGAGAGAAACACAGGGACACGCCGGGTCAGGAAACAAACGCTCCCAGAGAGAAACACAGGGACACGCCGGGTCAGGAAACAAACGCTCCCTGAGAGAAACACAGGGACACGCCGGGTCAGGAAACAAACGCTCCCAGAGAGAAACACAGGGACACGCCGGGTCAGGAAACAAACGCTCCCTGAGAGAAACACAGGGACACGCCGGGTCGGGAAACAAACGCTCCCAGAGAGAAACACAGGGACACGCCGGGTCAGGAAACAAACGCTCCCAGAGAGAAACACAGGGACACGCCGGGTCAGGAAACAAACGCACCCAGAGAGAAACACAGGGACACGCCGGGTCGGGAAACAAACGCTCCCAGAGAGAAACACAGGGACACGCCGGGTCAGGAAACAAACGCTCCCTGAGAGAAACACAGGGACACGCCGGGTCGGGAAACAAACGCTCCCTGAGAGAAACACAGGGACACGCCGGGTCAGGAAACAAACGCACCCAGAGAGAAACACAGGGACACGCCGGGTCGGGAAACAAACGCTCCCAGAGAGAAACACAGGGACACGCCGGGTCGGGAAACAAACGCTCCCTGAGAGAAACACAGGGACACGCCGGGTCAGGAAACAAACGCTCCCAGAGAGAAACACACCTGATGTACCCCTCCTGGGGCCGGTGTGTGTGTGTTTGTCTCTCCCCTGAGGTCTGTACTACGAAGCCGGTTCAACCTAACCTGGATATGTTTGAGTTAGCCGGTTGGCCTAATCCAAAACAAATGCGCTCTCGCTAAACGGTCCTACGACGCGGGTTATCAAGTGGATCGCTCAAGTCAGCCGCGTCCTATCTAGTTAGGTGCGCGTTCACATGAAAGGGGTGGTATCTGGAGCATTCGACCAATCACAAACATGGAGAAGCGTACTGACAGCGCAGCGTCATACTTCCTGAATGAAAAGTCAACTATAATATTAGACTTATGAAGAAGTTAAAGTTTAAACATCCATGACTTAAACACTTGATCCAGGATCAAAGCCACATAGCTGCACCTGCAAGGTGAATACAGCTGGTAACAGAACAAGTGTTTGAATGCGTACATTAACAGGTTTATGATATCACTGCCCCGTCTAAGACACCATCTGACTTTCATTACATTTGACTCGAGTGTTTCCTCAACTTAATGTGTTGCTTCAAATAATCCTTCTGCATCCAGTATGTGACACTGTGAGTGTTGCACGGCCAGATACGGCTCAGCTGACTCAGATAAGGAGATATATGATACATTATGATGTGATATGCCGCGGACTGTACTTAATGTTACTCTGATCCGGTTACTTATGTTGTGGCAGATATTTAAGTAAGCTTTCTTAACGCTAATGTTCTAATAGTCAGATTCCTCTGAAGATGGGAGGTGATATTCTATTAATGTTCACGTTCACACAGTCGCTGATTTTTGCCGGCCGTCTTTCCTGCAACGGCAGCTTTTCTGTATTTCCTTTCTCCTGTAATATGACTTGATCACTTTAAACTCCGCACACTGAGCTCTGATTGGTCAGCAGGCAGTGCTTTCACTGAGTTGAGCTCTTAGCCTGCAACCTAACCTGCTCCGGGGCAGGTTAGCCGCTCAGCATCAGTTACCATGGAGATCTAGCCCGCTAAAAAGAGAACCAGCTTCGTAGGACCGGAAACCCAGAGTTTACCCTGAAGTTAGCCGCTAAGAGAACATCCAGCTTCGTAGTATACCCCCCCGATGTACCCCACCTGGGGCCGGTGTGTGTGTGTCTCTCACCTGATGTACCCCACCTGGGGCCGGTGTGAGATGCTCCAGCGGTACGAGGTCTTGTCCCTCCAGCCCTGGTTCCTGGGATCCTTCCAGAGCAGCTTCACCTCCCCCGCTGTGTCTCCGGTGTGCCACAGGGCGTTCCTCAGGAACTCTCCGGGCCCCGTGCGCGACTTCACCGCCTACACACGCACACACACACACACACACACACACACACACACACACACACACACACACACACACACACACACACACACACACACACACACACACACACACACACACACACACACACACACACACACACACACACACACACACACAGCTGTCATGTAATGTGCAATATATACTATTAGATTAGTTAAGATAGTATCAATGCTTCTGCGGCTCCTTCATTGCTCTCTACTGGTTCACTCATGTTTTTATAATGCTCAGGGTTCCTGCAGGTTTCGCCATCTCAAATGTAAGACTTTTTAAGACCTTTTTAAGAACACTTTGAATATAATTTAAGACCTATTTCACGGCAAGAAAGTATAAAGGAAAATGGCTATGAAAGAAGAAATAAGTCCCTTAATTACTTACAAAGTAAATGTATTCATGTTCAACATAAGAACAATGACGGAACATAACAGCAGAACAGTACAGAACTGTGTTAGACAACAAATATTGTGTTAGTGTGTGTCTCTATGTGCTTGTGTGTGTGTTAGGGCTTTACAATTAATTGTATTTTAATCGCAATTACGATTTTGGCCTGCAACATATACGAAAACAACATAATCGAAAAAACCGATGACTTAGCTCTGCTAGGTTGTGACAGGGCACTGCAACATATTTGATCTAATTCATTTTAGTCTAATTTATTTTTATTTATCATATTTATATATGTTTAGTAGGTTGTGGAAGTGCGCTCCAAAATATGTGTTGATCTTGTTTATTGGTATTTATTATTTTGATATTATTTATTTAAATGTATCATTTATTTTTGTATTGGTTTTTCCGTTTAATTATACGTTCAGGGTAATCAACAGTTAAAAAGACACTGTTCAAAGGTTAAGTGGGACAGATGAAGGAGCTCTGACTGGTTAAGTGTCCCCTCTGTGGGACAGATGAAGGAGCTCTGACTGGTTAAGTGTCCCCTCTGTGGGACAGATGAAGGAGCTCTGACTCGTTAAGTGTCCCCTCTGTGGGATAGATGAAGGAGCTCTGACTCGTTAAGTGTCTTCTCTGTGGGACAGATGAAGGAGCTCTGACTCGTTAAGTGTCCCCTCTGTGGGACAGATGAAAGAGCTCTGACTGGTTAAGTGTCTTCTCTGTGGGACAGATGAAGGAGCTCTGACTGGTTAAGTGTCCCCTTTGTGGGACAGATGAAGGAGCTCTGACTCGTTAAGTGTCTTCTCTGTGGGACAGATGAAGGAGCTCTGACTCGTTAAGTGTCCCCTTTGTGGGACAGATGAAGGAGCTCTGACTCGTTAAGTGTCTTCTCTGTGGGACAGATGAAGGAGCTCTGACTCGTTAAGTGTCCCCTCTGTGGGACAGATGAAGGAGCTCTGACTCGTTAAGTGTCTTCTCTGTGGGACAGATGAAGGAGCTCTGACTCGTTAAGTGTCCCCTCTGTGGGACAGATGAAAGAGCTCTGACTGGTTAAGTGTCTTCTCTGTGGGACAGATGAAGGAGCTCTGACTCGTTAAGTGTCCCCTCTGTGGGACAGATGAAGGAGCTCTGACTCGTTAAGTGTCTTCTCTGTGGGACAGATGAAGGAGCTCTGACTCGTTAAGTGTCCCCTCTGTGGGACAGATGAAGGAGCTCTGACTCGTTAAGTGTCTTCTCTGTGGGACAGATGAAGGAGCTCTGACTCGTTAAGTGTCCCCTCTGTGGGACAGATGAAAGAGCTCTGACTGGTTAAGTGTCTTCTCTGTGGGACAGATGAAGGAGCTCTGACTCGTTAAGTGTCCCCTCTGTGGGACAGATGAAGGAGCTCTGACTCGTTAAGTGTCTTCTCTGTGGGACAGATGAAGGAGCTCTGACTCGTTAAGTGTCCCCTCTGTGGGACAGATGAAGGAGCTCTGACTCGTTAAGTGTCTTCTCTGTGGGACAGATGAAGGAGCTCTGACTCGTTAAGTGTCCCCTCTGTGGGACAGATGAAGGAGCTCTGACTCGTTAAGTGTCTTCTCTGTGGGACAGATGAAGGAGCTCTGACTCGTTAAGTGTGTCTTTACCTTGAGCTGCAGGGCGGGCTGCGCAGCCGCTCTGAAGGGCAGCGACTGCCAGTACGTCTGCTCCGTCTGCTTCCACATCACCACGTAGAAGCTGGACGAGTCCTGGTACCCGAAGACGAAGCCGGCGTAGTCGTCGTCCGTCACCGTGTTCACATGGAACGTTCCCTCGAAGTCCACGCCGTTAAAGGCAGTGTAGCCTGCAGAGAGAGGGGGGGGGGGGGGGGGGGGTCAGGGGGGGCTCTGACTCTGAGGGAATATTATTATATATTAAAGTCACGCACCCACAGCAAGGCCCGGGTCACTGTTCATCGTCTGGACGATCTCCATCCCCTGAGGACAGAACCACAGGTTAGCATCTGAGGCTATAAAGGAACTACAGCACGGTCACATGACTAATCACCACCCCTAAGTTAAAGAAGGCTAATGTTGGGCTATAAAGGAACTACAGCACGGTCACATGACTTCACCACCGCTAAGCTAAAGGAGGCTAATGTTGGGCTATAAAGGAACTACAGCACGGTCACATGACTTCACGTCACCACCGCTAAGCTAAAGGAGGCTAATGTTGGGCTATAAAGGAACTACAGCACGGTCACATGACTTCACGTCACCACCGCTAAGCTAAAGGAGGCTAATGTTGGGCTATAAAGGAACTACAGCACGGTCACATGACTTCACCACCGCTAAGCTAAAGGAGGCTAATGTTGGGCTATAAAGGAACTACAGCACGGTCACATGACTTCACCACCGCTAAGCTAAAGGAGGCAAATGTTGGGCTATAAAGGAACTACAGCACGGTCACATGACTTCACGTCACCACCGCTAAGCTAAAGGAGGCTAATGTTGGGCTATAAAGGAACTACAGCACGGTCACATGACTTCACGTCACCACCGCTAAGCTAAAGGAGGCTAATGCTGGGCTATAAAGGAACGACAGCACGGTCACATGACTTCACCACCGCTAAGCTAAAGGAGGCTAATGTTGGGCTATAAAGGAACTACAGCACGGTCACATGACTTCACGTCACCACCGCTAAGCTAAAGGAGGCTAATGTTGGGCTATAAAGGAACTACAGCACGGTCAGTGAGTCTGTTTTAACCAGACACTCAACACTAACCTGGTTGAGCACCACCCAGGTGGGGTCGATCTGGGCGTCGCCCTCGGGGTCCAGGATCACCGTCTGATAGGCTCT
>NW_027639868.1:47500-65000 GCF_949606895.1 Notothenia rossii
ACACCAACATTTAGACAGGCTGTGATCTACACTTTAGAGCTGAACCAAATGTCTTTCATTAATATGTAAAATATATATATGAAGCTTCTAAAGAAGTTTCTTACAAAAAAATGAAATTCTTAAAAAAAAGGTCAAAGAAAGAAAATGTATTTTTTTTGTTGAAAAAATCGATTTATGAGAAAAATACAAGGTCTAACATAAAAAGTGAAATTTTTGGGAAAAAGTGAAATTATGAAAAAGAAAATGTTTGAAGAAATAAATCTAATAATGGGAAAAAAGCATTTCACAAAATGCTGTAGTGTTTTCTGAAATGCTGTAGTGTATAGTGAAATGTTGTAGTGTTTAGTGAAATGCTGTAGTGTTTAGTGAAATGCTGTAGTGTTTAGTGAAATGCTGTAGTGTTTAGTGAAATGCTGTAGTGTATAGTGAAATGCTGTAGTGTATAGTGAAATGCTGTAGTGTTTAGTGAAATGCTGTAGTGTTTAGTGAAATGCTGTAGTGTTTAGTGAAATGCTGTAGTGTTTAGTGAAATGCTGTAGTGTTTAGTGAAATGCTGTAGTGTTTAGTGAAATGCTGTAGTGTTTAGTGAAATGCTGTAGTGTTTAGTGAAATGCTGTAGTGTTTAGTGAAATGCTGTAGTGTTTAGTGAAATGCTGTAGTGTATAGTGAAATGCTGTAGTGTTTAGTGAAATGCTGTAGTGTTTAGTGAAATGCTGTAGTGTTTAGTGAAATGCTGTAGTGTTTTCTGAAATGCTGTAGTGTATAGTGAAATGCTGTAGTGTTTAGTGAAATGCTGTAGTGTTTAGTGAAATGCTGTAGTGTTTAGTGAAATGCTGTAGAGTTTAGTGAAATGCTGTAGTGTTTAGTGAAATGCTGTAGTGTATAGTGAAATGCTGTAGTGTTTAGTGAAATGCTGTATTGTTTAGTGAAATGCTGTAGTGTTTAGTGAAATGCTGTAGTGTTTAGTGAAATGCTGTAGTGTTTAGTGAAATGCTGTAGTGTTTAGTCAAATGCTGTAGTGTATAGTGAAATGCTGTAGTGTTTAGTGAAATGCTGTAGTGTTTAGTGAAATGCTGTAGTGTATAGTGAAATGCTGTAGTGTTTAGTGAAATGCTGTAGTGTTTAGTGAAATGCTGTAGTGTTTAGTGAAATGCTGTAGTGTTTAGTGAAATGCTGTAGTGTTTAGTGAAATGCTGTAGTGTTTAGTGAAATGCTGTAGTGTTTTCTGAAATGCTGTAGTGTTTAGTGAAATGCTGTAGTGTATAGTGAAATGCTGTAGTGTTTAGTGAAATGCTGTAGTGTTTAGTGAAATGCTGTAGTGTTTAGTGAAATGCTGTAGTGTTTAGTGAAATGCTGTAGTGTATAGTGAAATGCTGTAGTGTATAGTGAAATGCTGTAGTGTTTAGTGAAATGCTGTAGTGTATAGTGAAATGCTGTAGTGTATAGTGAAATGCTGTAGAGTTTAGTGAAATGCTGTAGTGTTTAGTGAAATGCTGTAGTGTTTAGTGAAATGCTGTAGTGTTTAGTGAAATGCTGTAGTGTTTAGTGAAATGCTGTAGTGTATAGTGAAATGCTGTAGTGTTTAGTGAAATGCTGTAGTGTTTAGTGAAATGCTGTAGTGTTTAGTGAAATGCTGTAGTGTTTAGTGAAATGCTGTAGTGTTTAGTGAAATGCTGTAGTGTATAGTGAAATGCTGTAGTGTATAGTGAAATGCTGAAATGCTGTAGTGTATAGTGAAATGCTGTAGTGTTTAGTGAAATGCTGTAGTGTTTAGTGAAATGCTGTAGTGTATAGTGAAATGCTGTAGTGTATAGTGAAATGCTGTAGTGTTTAGTGAAATGCTGTAGTGTATAGTGAAATGCTGTAGTGTATAGTGAAATGCTGTAGTGTTTAGTGAAATGCTGTAGTGTTTCTGAAATGCTGTAGTGTTTAGTGAAATGCTGTAGTGTATAGTGAAATGCTGTAGTGTTTTCTGAAATGCTGTAGTGTTTAGTGAAATGCTGTAGTGTTTAGTGAAATGCTGTAGTGTTTAGTGAAATGCTGTAGTGTTTAGTGAAATGCTGTAGTGTTTAGTGAAATGCTGTAGTGTTTTCTGAAATGCTGTAGTGTATAGTGAAATGCTGTAGTGTTTAGTGAAATGCTGTAGAGTTTAGTGAAATGCTGTAGTGTTTAGTGAAATGCTGTAGTGTTTAGTGAAATGCTGTAGTGTATAGTGAAATGCTGTAGTGTATAGTGAAATGCTGTAGTGTATAGTGAAATGCTGTAGTGTTTTCTGAAATGCTGTAGTGTTTAGTGAAATGCTGTAGTGTTTAGTGAAATGCTGTAGTGTTTAGTGAAATGCTGTAGTGTTTAGTGAAATGCTGTAGTGTTTAGTGAAATGCTGTAGTGTATAGTGAAATGCTGTAGTGTTTAGTGAAATGCTGTAGTGTATAGTGAAATGCTGTAGTGTTTTCTGAAATGCTGTAGTGTTTAGTGAAATGCTGTAGTGTTTAGTGAAATGCTGTAGTGTTTAGTGAAATGCTGTAGTGTTTAGTGAAATGCTGTAGTGTTTAGTGAAATGCTGTAGTGTTTAGTGAAATGCTGTAGTGTATAGTGAAATGCTGTAGTGTATAGTGAAATGCTGTAGTGTATAGTGAAATGCTGTAGTGTTTAGTGAAATGCTGTAGTGTTTAGTGAAATGCTGTAGTGTTTAGTGAAATGCTGTAGTGTTTTCTGAAATGCTGTAGTGTATAGTGAAATGCTGTAGTGTTTAGTGAAATGCTGTAGAGTTTAGTGAAATGCTGTAGTGTTTAGTGAAATGCTGTAGTGTTTAGTGAAATGCTGTAGTGTATAGTGAAATGCTGTAGTGTTTAGTGAAATGCTGTAGTGTTTTCTGAAATGCTGTAGTGTTTAGTGAAATGCTGTAGTGTTTAGTGAAATGCTGTAGTGTTTAGTGAAATGCTGTAGTGTTTTCTGAAATGCTGTAGTGTTTAGTGAAATGCTGTAGTGTTTTCTGAAATGCTGTAGTGTATAGTGAAATGCTGTAGTGTTTTCTGAAATGCTGTAGTGTTTAGTGAAATGCTGTAGTGTTTAGTGAAATGCTGTAGTGTTTAGTGAAATGCTGTAGTGTTTAGTGAAATGCTGTAGTGTATAGTGAAATGCTGTAGTGTTTAGTGAAATGCTGTAGTGTATAGTGAAATGCTGTAGTGTTTTCTGAAATGCTGTAGTGTTTAGTGAAATGCTGTAGTGTTTAGTGAAATGCTGTAGTGTTTAGTGAAATGCTGTAGTGTTTAGTGAAATGCTGTAGTGTTTAGTGAAATGCTGTAGTGTTTTCTGAAATGCTGTAGTGTATAGTGAAATGCTGTAGTGTTTAGTGAAATGCTGTAGAGTTTAGTGAAATGCTGTAGTGTTTAGTGAAATGCTGTAGTGTTTAGTGAAATGCTGTAGTGTTTAGTGAAATGCTGTAGTGTTTAGTGAAATGCTGTAGTGTTTAGTGAAATGCTGTAGTGTATAGTGAAATGCTGTAGTGTTTAGTGAAATGCTGTAGTGTTTAATGAAATGCTGTAGTGTTTAGTGAAATGCTGTAGTGTTTAGTGAAATGCTGTAGT
Organism: Notothenia rossii; assembly: GCF_949606895.1. Classification (NCBI taxonomy): domain Eukaryota; kingdom Metazoa; phylum Chordata; class Actinopteri; order Perciformes; family Nototheniidae; genus Notothenia; species Notothenia rossii. The sequence goes on from NW_027639868.1 coordinate 51,088, forward strand.
GTTTAGTGAAATGCTGTAGTGTTTAATGAAATGCTGTAGTGTTTAGTGAAATGCTGTAGTGTTTAGTGAAATGCTGTAGTGTTTAGTGAAATGCTGTAGTGTTTAATGAAATGCTGTAGTGTTTAGTGAAATGCTGTAGTGTTTAGTGAAATGCTGTAGTGTTTAGTGAAATGCTGTAGTGTTTAGTGAAATGCTGTAGTGTTTAGTGAAATGCTGTAGTGTTTAGTGAAATGCTGTAGTGTATAGTGAAATGCTGTAGTGTTTAGTGAAATGCTGTAGTGTTTAATGAAATGCTGTAGTGTTTAGTGAAATGCTGTAGTGTTTAGTGAAATGCTGTAGTGTTTAGTGAAATGCTGTAGTGTATAGTGAAATGCTGTAGTGTTTAGTGAAATGCTGTAGTGTATAGTGAAATGCTGTAGTGTTTAGTGAAATGCTGTAGTGTATAGTGAAATGCTGTAGTGTTTAGTGAAATGCTGTAGTGTTTAGTGAAATGCTGTAGTGTTTAGTGAAATGCTGTAGTGTATAGTGAAATGCTGTAGTGTTTAGTGAAATGCTGTAGTGTTTAATGAAATGCTGTAGTGTTTAGTGAAATGCTGTAGTGTTTAGTGAAATGCTGTAGTGTTTAGTGAAATGCTGTAGTGTATAGTGAAATGCTGTAGTGTTTAGTGAAATGCTGTATTGTTTAGTGAAATGCTGTAGTGTTTAGTGAAATGCTGTAGAGTTTAGTGAAATGCTGTAGTGTATAGTGAAATGCTGTAGTGTATAGTGAAATGCTGTAGTGTATAGTGAAATGCTGTAGTGTTTAGTGAAATGCTGTAGAGTTTAGTGAAATGCTGTAGTGTATAGTGAAATGCTGTAGTGTTTAGTGAAATGCTGTAGTGTTTTCTGAAATGCTGTAGTGTTTAGTGAAATGCTGTAGTGTATAGTGAAATGCTGTAGTGTTTAGTGAAATGCTGTAGAGTTTAGTGAAATGCTGTAGTGTTTAGTGAAATGCTGTAGAGTTTAGTGAAATGCTGTAGTGTATAGTGAAATGCTGTAGTGTTTAGTGAAATGCTGTAGTGTATAGTGAAATGCTGTAGTGTTTAGTGAAATGCTGTAGTGTTTAGTGAAATGCTGTAGTGTATAGTGAAATGCTGTAGTGTTTAGTGAAATGCTGTAGTGTTTAGTGAAATGCTGTAGTGTATAGTGAAATGCTGTAGTGTTTAGTGAAATGCTGTAGTGTATAGTGAAATGCTGTAGTGTTTAGTGAAATGCTGTAGTGTTTAGTGAAATGCTGTAGTGTATAGTGAAATGCTGTAGTGTTTAGTGAAATGCTGTAGTGTTTAGTGAAATGCTGTAGTGTTTAGTGAAATGCTGTAGTGTATAGTGAAATGATGTAGTGTTTAGTGAAATGCTGTAGTGTATAGTGAAATGATGTAGTGTTTAGTGAAATGCTGTAGTGTTTAGTGAAATGCTGTAGTGTTTAGTGAAATGCTGTAGTGTATAGTGAAATGATGTAGTGTTTAGTGAAATGCTGTAGTGTTTAGTGAAATGATGTAGTGTTTAGTGAAATGCTGTAGTGTATAGTGAAATGATGTAGTGTTTAGTGAAATGCTGTAGTGTTTAGTGAAATGCTGTAGTGTATAGTGAAATGCTGTAGTGTTTAGTGAAATGCTGTAGTGTATAGTGAAATGCTGTAGTGTATAGTGAAATGATGTAGTGTTTAGTGAAATGCTGTAGTGTTTAGTGAAATGCTGTAGTGTTTAGTGAAATGCTGTAGTGTATAGTGAAATGCTGTAGTGTTTAGTGAAATGCTGTAGTGTTTAGTGAAATGCTGTAGTGTTTAGTGAAATGCTGTAGTGTATAGTGAAATGATGTAGTGTTTAGTGAAATGCTGTAGTGTTTAGTGAAATGCTGTAGTGTATAGTGAAATGATGTAGTGTTTAGTGAAATGCTGTAGTGTTTAATGAAATGCTGTAGTGTTTAGTGAAATGCTGTAGTGTTTAGTGAAATGCTGTAGTGTTTAGTGAAATGCTGTAGTGTATAGTGAAATGCTGTAGTGTTTAGTGAAATGCTGTAGTGTATAGTGAAATGCTGTAGTGTTTAGTGAAATGCTGTAGTGTTTAGTGAAATGCTGTAGTGTTTAGTGAAATGCTGTAGTGTATAGTGAAATGCTGTAGTGTTTAGTGAAATGCTGTAGTGTTTAATGAAATGCTGTAGTGTTTAGTGAAATGCTGTAGTGTATAGTGAAATGCTGTAGTGTATAGTGAAATGCTGTAGTGTTTAGTGAAATGCTGTATTGTTTAGTGAAATGGTGTAGACTTTAGTGAAATGCTGTAGTGTTTAGTGAAATGCTATAGTGTTTAGTGAAATGCTGTAGTGTTTAGTGAAATGCTGTAGTGTTTAGTGAAATGCTGTAGTGTTTAGTGAAATGCTGTAGAGTTTTCTGAAATGCTGTGGTGTTTAGTGAAATGCTGTAGAGTTTGGTGAAATGCTGTAGTGTTTAGTGAAATGCTGTAGTGTTTAGTGAAATGCTGTAGTGTTTAGTGAAATGCTGTAGTGTATAGTGAAATGCTGTAGTGTTTTCTGAAATGCTGTAGTGTTTAGTGAAATGCTGTAGTGTTTAATGAAATGCTGTAGTGTTTAATGAAATGCTGTAGTGTTTAGTGAAATGCTGTAGTGTTTTCTGAAATGCTGTAGAGTTTAGTGAAATGCTGTAGTGTTTAGTGAAATGCTGTAGTGTATAGTGAAATGCTGTAGTGTATAGTGAAATGCTGTAGTGTTTAGTGAAATGCTGTAGTGTTTAGTGAAATGCTGTAGTGTTTAGTGAAATGCTGTAGTGTTTAGTGAAATGCTGTAGTGTATAGTGAAATGCTGTAGTGTTTAGTGAAATGCTGTAGTGTTTAGTGAAATGCTGTAGTGTTTAGTGAAATGCTGTAGTGTATAGTGAAATGCTGTAGTGTTTAATGAAATGCTGTAGTGTTTAGTGAAATGCTGTAGTGTTTAATGAAATGCTGTAGTGTTTAGTGAAATGCTGTAGTGTTTAGTGAAATGCTGTAGTGTATAGTGAAATGCTGTAGTGTATAGTGAAATGCTGTAGTGTTTAATGAAATGCTATAGTGTATAGTGAAATGCTGTAGTGTTTAATGAAATGCTGTAGTGTTTAGTGAAATGCTGTAGTGTTTAATGAAATGCTGTAGTGTTTAGTGAAATGCTGTAGTGTTTAGTGAAATGCTGTAGTGTATAGTGAAATGCTGTAGTGTATAGTGAAATGCTGTAGTGTATAGTGAAATGCTGTAGTGTATAGTGAAATGCTGTAGTGTATAGTGAAATGCTGTAGTGTATAGTGAAATGCTGTAGTGTATAGTGAAATGCTGTAGTGTTTAGTGAAATGCTGTAGTGTTTAGTGAAATGCTGTAGTGTTTAGTGAAATGCTGTAGTGTTTAGTGAAATGCTGTAGTGTATAGTGAAATGCTGTAGTGTATAGTGAAATGCTGTAGTGTATAGTGAAATGCTGTAGTGTTTAGTGAAATGCTGTAGTGTTTAGTGAAATGCTGTAGTGTGTTCTGAAATGCTGTAGTGTATAGTGAAATGCTGTAGTGTTTAGTGAAATGCTGTAGTGTATAGTGAAATGCTGTAGTGTTTAGTGAAATGCTGTAGTGTTTAGTGAAATGCTGTAGTGTATAGTGAAATGCTGTAGTGTTTAGTGAAATGCTGTAGTGTTTAGTGAAATGCTGTAGTGTTTAGTGAAATGCTGTAGTGTTTAGTGAAATGCTGTAGTGTTTAGTGAAATGCTGTAGTGTTTAGTGAAATGCTGTAGTGTTTAGTGAAATGCTGTAGTGTTTAATGAAATGCTGTAGTGTATAGTGAAATGCTGTAGTGTTTAGTGAAATGCTGTAGTGTTTAATGAAATGCTGTAGTGTTTAGTGAAATGCTGTAGTGTTTAGTGAAATGCTGTAGTGTATAGTGAAATGCTGTAGTGTTTAGTGAAATGCTGTAGTGTATAGTGAAATGCTGTAGTGTTTAGTGAAATGCTGTAGTGTTTAGTGAAATGGTGTAGACTTTAGTGAAATGCTGTAGTGTTTAGTGAAATGCTGTAGTGTTTAGTGAAATGCTATAGTGTTTAGTGAAATGCTGTAGTGTTTAGTGAAATGCTGTAGTGTTTAGTGAAATGCTGTAGTGTTTAGTGAAATGCTGTAGTGTTTTCTGAAATGCTGTAGTGTTTTCTGAAATGCTGTAGTGTTTAGTGAAATGCTGTAGTGTTTAGTGAAATGCTGTAGTGTTTAGTGAAATGCTATAGTGTTTAGTGAAATGCTGTAGTGTTTAGTGAAATGCTATAGTGTTTAGTGAAATGCTGTAGTGTTTAGTGAAATGCTGTAGTGTTTAGTGAAATGCTGTAGTGTTTTCTGAAATGCTGTAGTGTTTTCTGAAATGCTGTAGTGTTTAGTGAAATGCTGTAGTGTTTAGTGAAATGCTATAGTGTTTAGTGAAATGCTGTAGTGTTTAGTGAAATGCTGTAGTGTTTAGTGAAATGCTGTAGTGTTTTCTGAAATGCTGTAGTGTTTAGTGAAATGCTGTAGTGTTTAATGAAATGCTGTAGTGTTTAATGAAATGCTGTAGTGTTTAGTGAAATGCTGTAGTGTTTTCTGAAATGCTGTAGAGTTTAGTGAAATGCTGTAGTGTTTAGTGAAATGCTGTAGTGTATAGTGAAATGCTGTAGTGTTTAGTGAAATGCTGTAGTGTATAGTGAAATGCTGTAGTGTATAGTGAAATGCTGTAGTGTTTAGTGAAATGCTGTAGTGTTTAGTGAAATGCTGTAGTGTTTAGTGAAATGCTGTAGTGTATAGTGAAATGCTGTAGTGTTTAGTGAAATGCTGTAGTGTATAGTGAAATGCTGTAGTGTTTAGTGAAATGCTGTAGTGTATAGTGAAATGCTGTAGTGTTTAGTGAAATGCTGTAGTGTATAGTGAAATGCTGTAGTGTGTTCTGAAATGCTGTAGTGTATAGTGAAATGCTGTAGTGTTTAGTGAAATGCTGTAGTGTTTAGTGAAATGCTGTAGTGTTTAATGAAATGCTGTAGTGTTTAGTGAAATGCTGTAGTGTTTAATGAAATGCTGTAGTGTTTAGTGAAATGCTGTAGTGTTTAGTGAAATGCTGTAGTGTATAGTGAAATGCTGTAGTGTTTAGTGAAATGCTGTAGTGTTTAGTGAAATGCTGTAGTGTATAGTGAAATGCTGTAGTGTTTAGTGTAATGCTGTAGTGTTTAGTGAAATGCTGTAGTGTTTAGTGAAATGCTGTAGTGTATAGTGAAATGCTGTAGTGTATAGTGAAATGCTGTAGTGTTTAGTGAAATGCTGTAGTGTTTAGTGAAATGCTGTAGTGTATAGTGAAATGCTGTAGTGTATAGTGAAATGCTGTAGTGTATAGTGAAATGCTGTAGTGTATAGTGAAATGCTGTAGTGTATAGTGAAATGCTGTAGTGTTTAGTGAAATGCTTTAGTGTTTAGTGAAATGCTGTAGTGTATAGTGAAATGCTGTAGTGTTTAGTGAAATGCTGTAGTGTTTAGTGAAATGCTGTAGTGTTTAGTGAAATGCTGTAGTGTTTAGTGAAATGCTGTAGTGTTTAGTGAAATGCTGTAGTGTATAGTGAAATGCTGTAGTGTTTAGTGAAATGCTGTAGTGTTTAGTGAAATGCTGTAGTGTTTAGTGAAATGCTGTAGTGTTTAGTGAAATGCTGTAGTGTTTAGTGAAATGCTGTAGTGTTTAGTGAAATGCTGTAGTGTTTAGTGAAATGCTTTAGTGTTTAGTGAAATGCTGTAGTGTATAGTGAAATGCTGTAGTGTTTAGTGAAATGCTTTAGTGTTTAGTGAAATGCTGTAGTGTATAGTGAAATGCTGTAGTGTATAGTGAAATGCTGTAGTGTTTAGTGAAATGCTGTAGTGTATATTGAAATGCTGTAGTGTTTAGTGAAATGCTGTAGTGTTTAGTGAAATGCTGTAGTGTATATTGAAATGCTGTAGTGTTTAGTGAAATGCTGTAGTGTTTAGTGAAATGCTGTAGTGTTTAGTGAAATGCTGTAGTGTTTAGTGAAATGCTTTAGTGTTTAGTGAAATGCTGTAGTGTTTAGTGAAATGCTGTAGTGTTTAGTGAAATGCTTTAGTGTTTAGTGAAATGCTGTAGTGTATAGTGAAATGCTGTAGTGTATAGTGAAATGCTGTAGTGTTTAGTGAAATGCTGTAGTGTATAGTGAAATGCTGTAGTGTTTAGTGAAATGCTGTAGTGTTTAGTGAAATGCTGTAGTGTATATTGAAATGCTGTAGTGTTTAGTGAAATGCTTTAGTGTTTAGTGAAATGCTGTAGTGTTTAGTGAAATGCTGTAGTGTTTAGTGAAATGCTGTAGTGTTTAGTGAAATGCTGTAGTGTATAGTGAAATGCTGTAGTGTATAGTGAAATGCTGTAGTGTTTAGTGAAATGCTGTAGTGTTTAGTGAAATGCTGTAGTGTTTAGTGAAATGCTGTAGTGTTTAGTGAAATGCTTTAGTGTTTAGTGAAATGCTGTAGTGTTTAGTGAAATGCTGTAGTGTTTAGTGAAATGCTTTAGTGTTTAGTGAAATGCTGTAGTGTATAGTGAAATGCTGTAGTGTATAGTGAAATGCTGTAGTGTTTAGTGAAATGCTGTAGTGTATAGTGAAATGCTGTAGTGTTTAGTGAAATGCTGTAGTGTATAGTGAAATGCTGTAGTGTTTAGTGAAATGCTGTAGTGTTTAGTGAAATGCTGTAGTGTTTAGTGAAATGCTGTAGTGTTTAGTGAAATGCTGTAGTGTTTAGTGAAATGCTGTAGTGTTTAGTGAAATGCTGTAGTGTTTAGTGAAATGCTGTAGTGTTTAGTGAAATGCTGTATTGTTTAGTGAAATGCTGTAGTGTTTAGTGAAATGCTGTATTGTTTAGTGAAATGCTGTAGTGTTTAGTGAAATGCTGTAGTGTTTAGTGAAATGCTGTAGTGTTTAGTGAAATGCTGTAGTGTTTAGTGAAATGCTGTAGTGTTTAGTGAAATGCTGTAGTGTTTAGTGAAATGCTGTAGTGTTTAGTGAAATGCTGTAGTGTTTAGTGAAATGCTGTATTGTTTAGTGAAATGCTGTAGTGTTTAGTGAAATGCTGTATTGTTTAGTGAAATGCTGTAGTGTTTAGTGAAATGCTGTAGTGTATAGTGAAATGCTGTAGTGTTTAGTGAAATGCTGTATTGTTTAGTGAAATGCTGTAGTGTTTAGTGAAATGCTGTATTGTTTAGTGAAATGCTGTAGTGTTTAGTGAAATGCTGTAGTGTATAGTGAAATGCTGTAGTGTTTAGTGAAATGCTGTAGTGTATAGTGAAATGCTGTAGTGTTTAGTGAAATGCTGTAGTGTTTAGTGAAATGCTGTAGTGTTTAGTGAAATGCTGTAGTGTTTAGTGAAATGCTGTAGTGTTTAGTGAAATGCTGTAGTGTTTAGTGAAATGCTTTAGTGTTTAGTGAAATGCTGTAGTGTATAGTGAAATGCTGTAGTGTATAGTGAAATGCTGTAGTGTTTAGTGAAATGCTGTAGTGTATAGTGAAATGCTGTAGTGTTTAGTGAAATGCTGTAGTGTATAGTGAAATGCTGTAGTGTTTAGTGAAATGCTGTAGTGTTTAGTGAAATGCTGTAGTGTTTAGTGAAATGCTGTATTGTTTAGTGAAATGCTGTAGTGTTTAGTGAAATGCTGTATTGTTTAGTGAAATGCTGTAGTGTTTAGTGAAATGCTGTAGTGTTTAGTGAAATGCTGTAGTGTTTAGTGAAATGCTGTAGTGTATATTGAAATGCTGTAGTGTTTAGTGAAATGCTGTAGTGTATAGTGAAATGCTGTAGTGTTTAGTGAAATGCTGTAGTGTATATTGAAATGCTGTAGTGTTTAGTGAAATGCTGTAGTGTTTAGTGAAATGTTGTTTTGACTTGCACTTCAGGGCCACCGTACAATTATGACAAAAGAAGTCAGAATCCTGGGAAAAACTTTGAGAAAGTGAAATGATTGAGAAAGTGAAGTCAAAGATAAAGTGAGAGAGAAAGTGAGAGAGAAAGTGAGAGAGAAAGTGAGAGAGAAAGTGAAATGATTGAGAAAGTGAAGTCAAAGATAAAGTGAGAGAGAAAGTGAGAGAGAAAGTGAGAGAGAAAGTCAAAGATAAAGTGAGAGAGAAAGTGAGAGATAAAGTGAGAGAGAAAGTGAGAGAGAAAGTGAAATGACAGTGTAGATGGAGCAGTGTTGGTTTGAGTGTGAGAGTAGTCACCCTGCAGGCCACGACCCCGCTGCGCTCCATGATGCAGTGGGCGTTGTTGTCACAGGGGTTAAAGGTCAGCGCTGAACAGGACATCCTGGGGTTACAGCCCCACGTCTGGTTACCAAGGAAACCAGGTTTACAGCCCCCACACCTGTAGGAGCCCTGAGAGAGAAAAGACCCTGAACTCACCATTATATACAGGGACCCTGAACTCACCATCATATACATATCATGAATAACTTACTATCTTATACACAGGGACCCTGAACTCACCATCATATACACAGGGACCCTGAACTCACCATCATATACACAGGGACCTTGAACTCACCATCATATATACAGGGACCCTGAACTCACCATCATATCAAATCAAATCAAGTTTTATTTATATAGCACATTTTTAAACGATTTTTGGTCGAGCCAAAGTGCTGTATATATAATAAAAAATAACCTACAGTAAAGACACTTTACAGCAAATACAACGGCACAGATTGTGCAGAATATCAGTATGAGAAACGACACCCATACGTAATACAGGGACCCTGAACTCACCATCATATATAAGTAACACAGGGACCCTGAACACACCATCATATATACGTAACACAAGGACCCTGAACTCACCATCATATATACGTAACACAAGGACCCTGAACTCACCATCATATATACGTAACACAAGGACCCTGAACTCACCATCATATATACGTAACACAAGGACCCTGAACTCACCATCATATATACGTAACACAAGGACCCTGAACTCACCATCATATATACGTAACACAGGGACCCTGAACACACCATCATATAAACGTAACACAAGGACCCTGAACACACCATCATATATACGTAACACAAGGACCCTGAACTCACCATCATATATACGTAATACAGGGACCCTGAACACACCATCATATATACGTAACACAAGGACCCTGAACTCACCATCATATATACGTAATACAGGGACCCTGAACTCACCATCATATATACGTAACACAAGGACCCTGAACACACCATCATATATACGTAACACAAGGACCCTGAACTCACCATCATATATACGTAATACAGGGACCCTGAACTCACCATCATATATACGTAACACAAGGACCCTGAACTCACCATCATATATACGTAACACAAGGACCCTGAACTCACCATCATATATACGTAACACAAGGACCCTGAACTCACCATCATATATACGTAACACAAGGACCCTGAACTCACCATCATATATACGTAACACAAGGACCCTGAACTCACCATCATATATACGTAATACAGGGACCCTGAACTCACCATCATATATACGTAACACAAGGACCCTGAACTCACCATCATATATACGTAACACAGGGACCCTGAACACACCATCATATAAACGTAACACAAGGACCCTGAACTCACCATCATATATACGTTACACAAGGACCCTGAACTCACCATCATATATACGTAATACAGGGACCCTGAACTCACCATCATATATACGTAACACAGGGACCCTGAACACACCATCATATATACGTAACACAAGGACCCTGAACTCACCATCATATATACGTAACACAAGGACCCTGAAATCACCATCATATATACGTAACACAAGGACCCTGAACTCACCATCATATATACGTAATACAGGGACCCTGAACTCACCATCATATATACGTAACACAGGGACCCTGAACACACCATCATATATACGTAACACAAGGACCCTGAACTCACCATCATATATACGTAACACAAGGACCCTGAAATCACCATCATATATACGTAACACAAGGACCCTGAACTCACCATCATATATACGTAACACAAGGACCCTGAACTCACCATCATATATACGTAATACAGGGACCCTGAACTCACCATCATATATACGTAACACAGGGACCCTGAACTCACCATCATATATACGTAATACAGGGACCCTGAACTCACCATCATATATACGTAACACAAGGACCCTGAACTCACCATCATATATACGTAATACAGGGACCCTGAACTCACCATCATATATACGTAACACAAGGACCCTGAACTCACCATCATATATACGTAACACAAGGACCCTGAACTCACCAACATATATATACGTTACACAGGGACCCTGAACTCACCATCATATATACGTTACACAGGGACCCTGAACACACCAACATATATATACGTTACACAGGGACCCTGAACTCACCATCATATATACGTAACACAAGGACCCTGAACTCACCATCATATATACGTTACACAGGGACCCTGAACACACCAACATATATATACGTTACACAGGGACCCTGAACTCACCATCATATATACGTTACACAAGGACCCTGAACTCACCATCATATATACGTAACACAGGGACCCTGAACACACCAACATATATATACGTTACACAGGGACCCTGAACTCACCATCATATATACGTAACACAAGGACCCTGAACTCACCATCATATATACGTAACACAGGGACCCTGAACTCACCATCATATATACGTAACACAAGGACCCTGAACACACCAACATATATATACGTTACACAGGGACCCTGAACTCACCATCATATATACGTAACACAAGGACCCTGAACTCACCATCATATATACGTAACACAAGGACCCTGAACTCACCATCATATATACGTAACACAAGGACCCTGAACTCACCAACATATATATACGTTACACAGGGACCCTGAACTCACCACGGTGTTGACGCACACAGAGTTGGACACACAGGCGTCGGGGAGATCCAAACACTCGTCGATATCTACACACTCCTGAGGAACAGAGAGAGACAACAGGTAGCATTAGCCTCATTAGCATATTTATATATATGTTAGAACACTGCTACTCAGTAATGAAGGGTTCCCCCTCAGTGTTGTCATATTGTCCAATAAGAATAATGTTCCAGAAGCAAATCCTTCACTGCAGTTCAGAGGCAGAGCAGGGTGTAACAGCAGGAAGTCACTGTGGTTCAGAGCAGGGTGTAACAGCAGGAAGTCACTGTGGTTCAGAGGCAGAGCAGGGTGTAACAGCAGGAAGTCACTGTGGTTCAGAGCAGGGTGTAACAGCAGGAAGTCACTGTGGTTCAGAGCAGGGTGTAACAGCAGGAAGTCACTGTGGTTCAGAGCAGGGTGTAACAGCAGGAAGTCACTGTGGTTCAGAGCAGGGTGTAACAGCAGGAAGTCACTGTGGTTCAGAGCAGGGTGTAACAGCAGGAAGTTACTGTGGTTCAGAGCAAGATGTAACAGCAGGAAGTCACTGTGGTTCAGAGGCAGAGCAGGGTGTAACAGCAGGAAGTCACTGTGGTTCAGAGCAGGGTGTAACAGCAGGAAGTCACTGTGGTTCAGAGCAGGGTGTAACAGCAGGAAGTCACTGTGGTTCAGAGCAAGGTGTAACAGCAGGAAGTCACTGTGGTTCAGAGCAGGATGTAACAGCAGGAAGTCACTGTGGTTCAGAGCAGGGTGTAACAGCAGGAAGTCACTGTGGTTCAGAGCAGGGTGTAACAGCAGGAAGTCACTGTGGTTCAGAGCAAGGTGTAACAGCAGGAAGTCACTGTGGTTCAGAGCAGGGTGTAACAGCAGGAAGTCACTGTGGTTCAGAGCAGGGTGTAACAGCAGGAAGTCACTGTGGTTCAGAGGCAGAGCAGGGTGTAACAGCAGGAAGTCACTGTGGTTCAGAGCAGGGTGTAACAGCAGGAAGTCACTGTGGTTCAGAGGCAGAGCAGGGTGTAACAGCAGGAAGTCACTGTGGTTCAGAGCAAGGTGTAACAGCAGGAAGTCACTGTGGTTCAGAGCAGGGTGTAACAGCAGGAAGTCACTGTGGTTCAGAGCAAGGTGTAACAGCAGGAAGTCACTGTGGTTCAGAGCAGGGTGTAACAGCAGGAAGTCACTGTGGTTCAGAGCAGGGTGTAACAGCAGGAAGTCACTGTGGTTCAGAGGCAGAGCAGGGTGTAACAGCAGGAAGTCACTGTGGTTCAGAGCAGGATGTAACAGCAGGAAGTCACTGTGGTTCAGAGCAAGGTGTAACAGCAGGAAGTCACTGTGGTTCAGAGCAAGGTGTAACAGCAGGAAGTCACTGTGGTTCAGAGCAAGGTGTAACAGCAGGAAGTCACTGTGGTTCAGAGCAGGATGTAACAGCAGGAAGTCACTGTGGTTCAGAGCAGGGTGTAACAGCAGGAAGTCACTGTGGTTCAGAGCAGGGTGTAACAGCAGGAAGTCACTGTGGTTCAGAGCAGGGTGTAACAGCAGGAAGTCACTGTGGTTCAGAGCAGGGTGTAACAGCAGGAAGTCACTGTGGTTCAGAGCAGGGTGTAACAGCAGGAAGTCACTGTGGTTCAGAGACAGAGCAGGGTGTAACAGCAGGAAGTCACTGTGGTTCAGAGCAGGGTGTAACAGCAGGAAGTCACTGTGGTTCAGAGCAGGGTGTAACAGCAGGAAGTCACTGTGGTTCAGAGCAAGGTGTAACAGCAGGAAGTCACTGTGGTTCAGAGCAGGGTGTAACAGCAGGAAGTCACTGTGGTTCAGAGCAGGGTGTAACAGCAGGAAGTCACTGTGGTTCAGAGCAAGGTGTAACAGCAGGAAGTCACTGTGGTTCAGAGCAGGGTGTAACAGCAGGAAGTCACTGTGGTTCAGAGCAGGGTGTAACAGCAGGAAGTCACTGTGGTTCAGAGCAAGGTGTAACAGCAGGAAGTCACTGTGGTTCAGAGGCAGAGCAGGGTGTAACAGCAGGAAGTCACTGTGGTTCAGAGCAAGGTGTAACAGCAGGAAGTCACTGTGGTTCAGAGCAAGGTGTAACAGCAGGAAGTCACTGTGGTTCAGAGCAGGGTGTAACAGCAGGAAGTCACTGTGGTTCAGAGCAGGGTGTAACAGCAGGAAGTCACTGTGGTTCAGAGCAGGGTGTAACAGCAGGAAGTCACTGTGGTTCAGAGCAGGGTGTAACAGCAGGAAGTCACTGTGGTTCAGAGCAAGGTGTAACAGCAGGAAGTCACTGTGGTTTCCGTCACATAATGAACGGGTTTGTTGAGGAAGTTGTTGTTTATCAAACTGTCTGTATTTATAGAATATTACCTGTGTACCTGTGTACCTGTGTACCTGCGTGCCTGTGTACCTGTGTACCTGTGTACCTGCGTGCCTGTGTACCTGTGTACCTGTGTACCTGTGGGCCTGTGTGCCTGTGTACCTGTGTACCTGTGTACCTGTGTACCTGTGGGTCTGTGTGCCTGTGTGCCTGTGTGCCTGTGTACCTGTGTACCTGTGTACCTGTGTACCTGCAGACCTGCGTGCCTGTGTGCCTGTGTACCTGCGTACCTGTGTACCTGTGGACCTGCGTACCTGTGTACATGTTTACCTGCGTACATGCATACCTGTGGACCTGTGTGCCTGTGTACCTGTGGACCTGTGTCTCACCTGTCTGTGTGTCTCACCTGTGTGTTTCTCTACTGTGTGTCTCACCTGTGTCTCTCACCTGTGTGTCTCACCTGTGTGTCTCTCTACTGTGTGTCTCACTTGTCCGTGTCTCTTACCTATGTGTCTCTCCCCTGTGTGTCTCACCTGTCTGTGTCTCTCACCTGTCTGTGTGTCTCTCACCTGTCTGTGTGTCTCTCACCTGTCTGTGTGTCTC
>NW_027639868.1:72500-80000 GCF_949606895.1 Notothenia rossii
GACATCTATTCAGTGAGCTGATAGAGAGGTTTCCTTTGAGCAGACAAGCCCGTTCTGATTGAATCGAGGAGATCTCCCCTCAACAACAGAACGGATCAGACAGAAACGCTGCGCTCTCCCCAACCTGCAGGTGCTGATTGCGCTCACACTTTACTTTAATACTGTGGGAGACATGATTAATGTTCATCGCTCAACTGCATGTCGGGCTATCAGACACGTTTCCTTGGCTCTCCAGCGCCGCCTTAGGAATTACATTCACTTACCACAAGAAGAAGCAGCAAGGATGGTGAATGACAAATGGTCTTCTTCAGTGATTCTTTGCTGATTCTTAAGAATTATAATTTTGAGTCTTCATTTCTCCTTCTCCAGCTCTATGTTGTCACGTTCTGCTCTCAGTTTTGCGGTCTCCACCTCCACACGAACGATCTCTTTCTCCACCTCCACACGAACGATCTCTTTCTCCACCTCCACACGAACGATCTCTTTCTCCACCTCCACACGAACGATCTCTTTCTCCACCTCCACACGAACGATCTCTTTCTCCACCTCCACACGAACGCTCTCTTTCTCCACCTCCACACGAACGATCTCTTTCTCCACCTCCACACGAACGATCTCTTTCTCCACCTCCACACGAACGATCTCTTTCTCCACCTCCACACGAACGATCTCTTTCTCCACCTCCACACGAACGATCTCTTTCTCCACCTCCACACGAACGATCTCTTTCTCCACCTCCACACGAACGATCTCTTTCTCCACCTCCACACGAACGATCTCTTTCTCCACCTCCACACGAACGATCTCTTTCTCCACCTCCACACGAACGATCTCTTTCTCCACCTCCACACGAACTATCTCTTTCTCCACCTCCACACGAACGATCTCTTTCTCCACCTCCACACGAACGATCTCTTTCTCCACCTCCACACGAACGATCTCTTTCTCCACCTCCACACGAACGATCCCTTTCTCCACCTCCACACGAACGATCCCTTTCTCCACCTCCACACGAACGATCTCTTTCTCCACCTCCACACGAACAATCCCTTTCTCCACCTCCACACGAACGATCTCTTTCTCCACCTCCACACGAACGATCTCTTTCTCCACCTCCACACGAACGATCCCTTTCTCCACCTCCACACGAACTATCTCTTTCTCCACCTCCACACGAACGATCTCTTTCTCCACCTCCACACGAACGATCTCTTTCTCCACCTCCACACGAACGATCTCTTTCTCCACCTCCACACGAACGATCTCTTTCTCCACCTCCACACGAACGATCTCTTTCTCCACCAGTTCACGCTGTAGCTCTGTAAAATCCCTCTTTCTTTTTCGGGGTGTGGGCGTCATTTTTCTCTTCTTTTGGTTTCCGTTATCCATGACTTCGTTATCCAAGTCTTAGCTTGCTCTGAATGGAGGAGTTCGAGTGTTCAATTATGTAGACGTGTGTTGCTTGGCAACAACTACTGTTTCGCGTGTATTCACGTGGACGCGCATCTTAAGACCAGGCGCAGCAGCTACGACCTAGACGAGTCAGGCTTGGTGCACTCGGTGTAAATTCGAATCACTAAGTCGGACGTTAGAGTTAAGACCTACTTTTTTACGCCCAGCTGGTGCACTCCACTCCAGGAGTGTTTCTGAATTTTGAGAAAAAGTCTGAATTTTAGCGATTTTGAGAAAAAATCAAATCTTTGAGATTTTGAAAAAAAATAAGATTCTTAGAGATTTTGAGAAAAAGTCAGCATTTTGAGATTTTAAGAAAAAGTCAGCATTTAGATTTTAAAAAAAAGCATTTTTGAAGCTCAAGCCGGGAACCAGGGAGACTTCTCTAAATAGTGACAGCAAAAAGGCTCTGTGAATCTGAACAGCTGTTGATCTGAGTGTGTTCTGACCTGAGTTGTACGCAGAGGCGTCTCCCTGGAACGGACAGTCAGTCAGAGCTCCAGCTGAGGCTACTGACCCCCCCAGAGCCAGGCGCAGGGTCTCTACTGAGCCCTGACACACACACACACACACACACACACACACACACACACACACACACACACACACACACACACACACACACACACACACACACACACACACACACACACACACACACACACACACACACACACGGTGTAAGATTAACAACAGTAATATTGGTTCAGAATCAGAATCCCTTCACTCGTCCCACAGAGGAGACGGGATGTACATTGTTACAGCAGAAAAGAGCCACAGACAGCTTAATGTTAACTGAGAAGCATGCATACACAAATATGAAAGATAAATAAATTACACAATTTACAAAATACAAATCCAGTAACAGTTCTTAGGATTTAGCAGCCAGGTATGTATTGCACAGTTATTAACGGCATATTACATCACATGTTACTTGATATACGCTTTTATCCAAAGCGAATTACATACTCAATACTGTGGGCAATCCCCACAGGAGCACTTTGGGGTGAAGTGTCACAGGGACACAACGACATGCTGACTGCAGTGGGGTTTGAACAAGCCCCCAGGATGTGCGCCGGACTCAGATGAAAATATTCGTGGTGGCCAAACGGCGGTACTACACTTCCGTTTGGTTGCGAGGCCCAGAAACACTTTTTCCCATTGACTTACATTGGGAAAGAGAGTTCTGTAAATCGTTGGATCATTTTTTTAAACTAAATAAACCACCCAGTATGAACACTTGTATAGCCCTTATTAAAAACATTCGTTCCTCAAGTTGTAAAAATGTGCTAATAACGTTATTCTGAGAGTTATTTCCCTCTGCATTATGAACGCGCATCTAACCCACGGGACCGCGCCGCCCGGCACGTTCATGTTACGTGTTCAGCAGGTCCAGCACTACATGGTTTATCTTTACCCATGGATGCACAATAACAACGGACCCATATCGTCTCACTGCCAGCCCACGGAGCTGTAATAATAGATATATTGCACATGTTTGCTGTAATTCATCATTTGTAAAACATTATACGACATGGGCTGTATGATTACATCTTGTATTAAATAAAGTTAATATTACCGACGTTAGATTAACGTCCCTGTAGCTTCTTATTGCACTAAGGAGCTTATTGCACTGTATATATATATATATATATATATATATATATATATATACAGTGCAATAATTATTTCATGCTAAATGAAGCTCTGTTGCTTGGATATCACTAGATCCTGTTACAGCGTAATATAAGTACTAGGGCTGTCAGTCGATTAAAATAGTTAATCGCGATTAATCGCAAATTAATCGCACATTTTTTACCTGTTCTAAATGTACATTAGAGGGATATTTTTCAAGTTTTTAATACTCTTATCAACATATGAGTGCTTTATGCGAATGTTTATTATCATTTGAACAATGAAAAATATTCTCATGAATATTAAACACAACAACCTCTGAACCTCTCTCATTCAATAATACAATACAAAGTGTGTGTGTGTGTGTGTGTGTGTGTGTGTGTGTGTGTGTGTGTGTGTGTGTGTGTGTGTGTGTGTGTGTGTGTGTGTCTGGCTGCCTGCATAAAGTCAAGTGCTGGGCGCAGTTGTGGCGAAATGTCACTCCTCTGTTTTCATTGAAACAGCTCCTTATATCCGTTAGCGCAGCTAGCTAGCACCAGATGCTAACAACAACAACAATACACGTAAGGTCTCTCTCTCGGTCGCTCGGGCCACACATACACACATCGTCCCGGTCCTCCCGATGGCCAGTCGGTGCCTGCCGGTGAACGTGGGAGTGTGGTCTGCCGCAAGTGGACGGCAGGAGCGGGGCTGTCAGCATCAGCTTGTAGATGGTATTTCAAACTCGATGCGCTCTGAAACTACGGGGCGGCCGAGGACAAAAAATACACATGCGTCAATCACGTTAAAATAATTAGTGGCGTTCATTTTTTTTTGCGTTAACGCGTTATTAACGCGTTCACTTGACAGCCCTAATAAATACATAACGATTGATGTGCACATTAGCATAATTACTAGCTAGCCGCTAGTTGCTAACTGCCGCCTCGTTAATATCAAATCCATCATAATAACAAGCCATTACCATGCTGTCATGAACGTGCGGTGCTGTTACGTGTACGCAAATTGACGTGCTTGATGTGAACGAGCATTTTGGTTAAAGTTGCGCATGCGCTATGAGCGCAAATACGGGTACTTCTCAGGCATGCTGGGTAATCTGTGACGTTTCGCTCTCTCAAAAGTTGGGCCATTTTATCATCATGCGCCAATGAGCAACTCTCATAGGAATGAATGAGGCCCCGCCTCCCACGCTGTATCCAGTTCTTATTATACATCCATGGGTTTGAACCTGTCCCAACACCAAGGCCATATATATTGCACATAATTGCAATATTGTTTGTTTTCAAAAATGTAATGTTGGTGCAGTTCTCTGTCTGACCTGCAGGCGAGCGTACGCCTTCTGTCCGTGCCTCAGCTCCACTAGCTCCGCCTCCTGGGGCAGGGGGACCAATGAGGGCAGGCCCTGGCTGGAGTCGGCCAATCGGCAGTCTACGTAGAGCTCCATGCTCATGGAGGCCCTCTGCAGGCCCCCCAGCCTCAGGATGATGGAGTGAGATCTCCCATCGGCCAGTGCGGCGTGATGCAGGTTCACCGTGTGCAGCTTCCCGTCAGAGCGCACGTAGCGGACCAGCACTGAGGAACAACATGAGGGGGAAGGGTTAGATCCACAGCACTGAGGAACAACATGAGGGGGAAGGGTTAGATCCACAGCACTGAGGAACAACATGAGGGGGAAGGGTTAGATCCACAGCACTGAGGAACAACATGAGGGGTTAGATCCACAGCACTGAGGAACAACATGAGGGGGAAGGGTTAGATCCACAGCACTGAGGAACACCATGAGGGGTTAGATCCACAGCACTGAGGAACAACATGAGGGGTTAGATCCACAGCACTGAGGAACAACATGAGGGGTTAGATCCACAGCACTGAGGAACATCATGAGGGGTTAGATCCACAGCACTGAGGAACAACATGAGGGGTTAGATCCACAGCACTGAGGAACAACATGAGGGGTTAGATCCACAGCACTGAGGAACATCATGAGGGGTTAGATCCACAGCACTGAGGAACATCATGAGGGGTTAGATCCACAGCACTGAGGGACATCATGAGGGGTTAGATCCACAGCACTGAGGAATACCATGAGGGGTTAGATCCACAGCACTGAGGAACTCCATGAGGGGTTAGATCCCCAGCACTGAGGAACACCATGAGGGGTTAGATCCACAGCACTGAGGAACATCATGAGGGGTTAGATCCACAGCACTGAGGAACACAATGAGGGGTTAGATCCACAGCACTGAGGAACAACATGATGGGGAAGGGTTAGATCCACAGCACTGAGGAACATCATGAGGGGTTAGATCCACAGCACTGAGGAACACCATGAGGGGTTAGATCCACAGCACTGAGGAACACCATGAGGGGTTAGATCCACAGCACTGAGGAACATCATGAGGGGTTAGATCCACAGCACTGAGGAACATCATGAGGGGTTAGATCCACAGCACTGAGGAACATCATGAGGGGTTAGATCCACAGCACTGAGGAACATCATGAGGGGTTAGATCCACAGCACTGAGGAACACCATGAGGGGTTAGATCCACAGCACTGAGGAACACCATGAGGGGTTAGATCCACAGCACTGAGGAACACCATGAGGGGTTAGATCCACAGCACTGAGGAACACCATGAGGGGTTAGATCCACAGCACTGAGGAACATCATGAGGGGTTAGATCCACAGCACTGAGGAACACCATGAGGGGTTAGATCCACAGCACTGAGGAACATCATGAGGGGTTAGATCCACAGCACTGAGGAACACCATGAGGGGTTAGATCCACAGCACTGAGGAACACCATGAGGGGTTAGATCCACAGCACTGAGGAATACCATGAGGGGTTAGATCCACAGCACTGAGGAACACCATGAGGGGTTAGATCCACAGCACTGAGGAACACCATGAGGGGTTAGATCCACAGCACTGAGGAACAACATGAGGGGTTAGATCCACAGCACTGAGGAACATCATGAGGGGTTGGATCCACAGCACTGAGGAATACCATGAGGGGTTAGATCCACAGCACTGAGGAACATCATGAGGGGTTAGATCCACAGCACTGAGGAACATCATGAGGGGTTAGATCCACAGCACTGAGGAACACCATGAGGGGTTAGATCCACAGCACTGAGGAACACCATGAGGGGTTAGATCCACAGCACTGAGGAACACCATGAGGGGTTAGATCCACAGCACTGAGGAACATCATGAGGGGTTAGATCCACAGCACTGAGGAACACCATGAGGGGTTAGATCCACAGCACTCAGGAACACCATGAGGGGTTAGATCCACAGCACTGAGGAACATCATGAGGGGTTAGATCCACAGCACTGAGGAACATCATGAGGGGTTAGATCCACAGCACTGAGGAATACCATGAGGGGTTAGATCCACAGCACTGAGGAACACCATGAGGGGTTAGATCCACAGCACTGAGGAACACCATGAGGGGTTAGATCCACAGCACTGAGGAACATCATGAGGGGTTAGATCCACAGCACTGAGGAACATCATGAGGGGTTAGATCCACAGCACTGAGGAATACCATGAGGGGTTAGATCCACAGCACTGAGGAACACCATGAGGGGTTAGATCCACAGCACTGAGGAACACCATGAGGGGTTAGATCCACAGCACTGAGGAACACCATGAGGGGTTAGATCCACAGCACTGAGGAACACCATGAGGGGTTAGATCCACAGCACTGAGGAACACCATGAGGGGTTAGATCCACAGCACTGAGGAACACCATGAGGGGTTAGATCCACAGCACTGAGGAACACCATGAGGGGTTAGATCCACAGCACTGAGGAACACCATGAGGGGTTAGATCCACAGCACTGAGGAACAACATGAGGGGTTAGATCCACAGCACTGAGGAACAACATGAGGGGTTAGATCCACAGCACTGAGGAACAACATGAGGGGTTAGATCCACAGCACTGAGGAACAACATGAGGGGTTAGATCCACAGCACTGAGGAACATCATGAGGGGTTAGATCCACAGCACTGAGGAATACCATGAGGGGTTAGATCCACAGCACTGAGGAACACCATGAGGGGTTAGATCCACAGCACTGAGGAACATCATGAGGGGTTAGATCCACAGCACTGAGGAACATCATGAGGGGTTAGATCCACAGCACTGAGGAACACCATGAGGGGTTAGATCCACAGCACTGAGGAACACCATGAGGGGTTAGATCCACAGCACTGAGGAACACCATGAGGGGTTAGATCCACAGCACTGAGGAACAACATGAGGGGTTAGATCCACAACACTGAGGAACAACATGAGGGGTTAGATCCACAACACTGATGAACATCATGAGGGGTTAGATCCACAGCACTGAGGAACATCATGAGGGGTTAGATCCACAGCACTGAGGAACACCATGAGGGGTTAGAT
>NW_027639868.1:87500-102500 GCF_949606895.1 Notothenia rossii
AAAGTGGAGGAGAGTCCTCTCCTGTCAGACTGAGAGGCTCAGTGAGCTAAAGGACTCTCAGTGTTACCTCAGTGGGTCTCAAACGGTTTGGTCACCATTAATGTAAACAATTATTTCCGAGGCAAACGTTTATATGATCATTATAGTTATAAAAAAATATGAGAATAAATGAAAAACAGGTATGAAATACTATATGACAGTAAAAAAGTAACAAAGTTTAAAAGGGTGATTTGTAAAATATCCATAAAGAAAAAGTAAATCTGTTTACAGTTCTGTTTCATATGGGTGTTGAGCATGCCCCCGGACCCCCCGGTCTAGGTGGTGTGAGGTCCACACACCACCTATAAAAATAGCACTTTACCCCTGCTTACACCTATATGCCGTGAGCTGATTATCGAGCCTTCATTGTAACAGTCGTGGGACACTGTATATGCGTGGGGATTGTTGTAGTAGAACATTTGACTGTAGCGCCCGGTACATTAATGGGAAACCCTAAATGTTTGAGCACCCTCTATGAAACGTCAAGCTACCCCACAGCACCCCCACTATTTTTTTTTCTCCAAAGGGGGGGCCTGACAGAAATAGTTTGAGAACCACTGCCTTACATGTTTCCATCTTAAGCTTTGTTAGGTAGTTAGTTTGGTAATGGACGTAATGTAACAGCTGTAACAGTTGTAGCTTTTCTCAGACGTAGAGTGATACTGACTTGTTGTGAAAAGTAACTACAATTCTACCTGTGGTATACGCTCATTATTTCACGGCTAAGAACCAATCAGATTGCTTGATTTGACTTGTCCGTTTTATAATGATGTATATATAATATCCTGCTTTATATGGTGTTACTGTAAATCTGTAATTCAACATGTCTACTTTTGAATGCTATTTCCTTTCTATTGAGATGTTTACATTGAGGATTGTTTATTTCAAGTCTTTTAATTTCTCTGATGTGCCTTTTCTTTTTATGCTGCTGCAACGCAGACATTTCACAACTTGGGATCAATAAAGTCCTTCCTATCTTACCTCTTCTCTCCTGATGGATTCTCCTTCACTCTTACTCTTTGGGCATGAAGCTAAACTTGAATCCTTGCTCCCACTTTATGGAACTCACTACCCCACCGTTCAGAGACTCTTCCTCCCTCACCACATTCCATCCTCACTCAAACCACCTGACCAATACTGACCCCCCCCCCCCCCCCTGTTTTGGTGTTACTCTCTGTCAAGAGATGAAGTACACACATCCTGTACTCAAGTAGAAGTACACACGTCCTGTACTCAAGTAGAAGTACACACATCCTGTACTCAAGTAGAAGTACACACATCCTGTACTCAAGTAGAAGTACACACATCCTGTACTCAAGTAGAAGTACACACATCCTGTACTCAAGTAGAAGTACACACATCCTGTACTCAAGTACTCAAGTAGAAGTACACACATCCTGTACTCAAGTAGAAGTACACACACACATCCTGTACTCAAGTAGAAGTACACACACACATCCTGTACTCAAGGAGAAGTACACACATCCTGTACTCAAGTAGAAGTACACACATACTGTACTCAAGTAGAAGTACACACATCCTGTACTCAAGTAGAAGTACACACATCCTTTACTCAAGTAGAAGTACACACATACTGTACTCAAGTAGAAGTACACACATCCTGTACTCAAGTAGAAGTACACACATCCTGTACTCAAGTAGAAGTACACACATCCTTTACTCAAGTAGAGGAAGTACACACATCCTTTACTCAAGTAGAAGTACACACATCCTGTACTCAAGTAGAAGTACACACATCCTTTACTCAAGTAGAAGTACACACATCCTGTACTCAGGTAGAAGTACACACATCCTGTACTCAAGTAGAAGTACACACATCCTGTACTCAAGTAGAAGTACACACATCCTTTACTCAAGTAGAGGAAGTACACACATCCTTTACTCAAGTAGAGGACGTACACACATCCTTTACTCAAGTAGAAGTACACACATCCTGTACTCAAGTAGAAGTACACACATCCTTTACTCAAGTAGAGGACGTACACACATCCTGTACTCAAGTAGAAGTACACACGTCCTGTACTCAAGTAGAAGTACACACATCCTTTACTCAAGTAGAAGTACACACATCCTGTACTCAAGTAAAAGTACACACATCCTGTACTCAAGTAGAAGTACACACATCCTGTACTCAGGTAGAAGTACACACATCCTGTACTCAAGTAGAAGTACACACATCCTTTACTCAGGTAGAAGTACACACATCCTGTACTCAAGTAGAAGTACACACATCCTTTACTCAAGTAGAAGTACACATATCCTGTACTCAGGTAGAAGTACACACATCCTGTACTCAAGTAGAAGTACACACATCCTTTACTCAGGTAGAAGTACACACATCCTGTACTCAAGTAGAAGTACACACATCCTTTACTCAGGTAGAAGTACACACATCCTGTACTCAAGTAGAAGTACACACATCCTTTACTCAAGTAGAAGTAAACACATCCTGTACTCAAGTAGAAGTACACACATCCTGTACTCATGTAGAAGTACACACATCCTGTACTCAGGTAGAAGTACAGATACTCGTGTTTAAAAATACTAGTAGAAGTACTGAGTAAACTTCTTTACTCAAGTAAAAGTAAAGAAGTATGGGCTTTGAAATGTACTTGAGTACAGGAAGGAAGTATTTGTACTCCACGTCTCCCCCCCTCTGTATATAGTGTTGTGTATTGTTAGTATTGAAGGCCTAACCTTTATTGATCTTGCCCATGACGGCCACCTCCAGGTACTTCCTGTTGTCCGTGCGGCTGTAGACGCCCAGCAGCACGCCGCCCAGCTTGGAGGGCAGGCGCAGCGTGGAGAGCACGTAGAGGTCAGGGAGCGTGCTCAGAGCGGACGACAGCCTCTCCACCGCCGACACGCTCTGCTTCGAGTCCTGCAGAGCCAGCACGTCCACCACTGAGGGGGGGGGGGGGGGGGTACACACAGGCCTTCAGTATCTATCTTAAAAGTCTCCTATCATGCTATTAGGCATAAGAGGTCTCAGATATAAGGACATGTCTCTGAAGTGTCCTGCTCCAAACCCCAAACAGATCCTTGTAGCCCCCCCCCCTCTCTTCCAGCTGTTACTAAGGACATGTCTCTGAAGTGTCCTGCTCCAAACCCCAAACAGATCCTTGTAGCCCCCCCCCCTCTCTCCCAGCTGTTACTAAGGACATGTCTCTGAAGTGTCCTGCTCCAAACCCCAAACAGATCCTTGTAGTCCCCCCCCCTCTCTTCCAGCTGTTACTAAGGACATGTCTCTGAAGTGTCCTGCTCCAAACCCCAAACAGATCCTTGTAGCCCCCCCCCCCCTCTCTTCCAGCTGTTACTAAGGACATGTCTCTGAAGTGTCCTGCTCCAAACCCCAAACAGATCCTTGTAGCCCCCCCCCCCCTCTCTTCCAGCTGTTACTAAGGACATGACTCTGAAGTGTCCTGCTCCAAACCCCAAACAGATCCTTGTAGCCCCCCCCCCTCTCTTCCAGCTGTTACTAAGGACATGTCTCTGAAGTGTCCTGCTCCAAACCCCAAACAGATCCTTGTAGCCCCCCCCCCTCTCTGTTCCAGCTGTTACTGAGGACATGTCTCTGAAGTGTCCTGCTCCAAACCCCAAACAGATCCTTGTAGCCCCCCCCCCTCTCTCCCAGCTGTTACTAAGGACATGTCTCTGAAGTGTCCTGCTCCAAACCCCAAACAGGTCCTTGTAGCCCCCCCCCCCCTCTCTTCCAGCTGTTACTAAGGACATGTCTCTGAAGTGTCCTGCTCCAAACCCCAAACAGATCCTTGTAGCCCCCCCCCCTCTCTTCCAGCTGTTACTAAGGACATGTCTCTGAAGTGTCCTGCTCCAAACCCCAAAAAACAGATCCTTGTAGCCCCCCCCCCCCCCCCCTCTCTTCCGGCTGTTACTAAGGACATGTCTCTGAAGTGTCCTGCTCCAAACCCCAAACAGATCCTTGTAGCCCCCCCCCTCTCTCTTCCGGCTGTTACTAAGGACATGTCTCTGAAGTGTCCTGCTCCAAACCCCAAACAGATCCTGGTAGCCCCCCCCCCCCCCCCTCTCTTCCAGCTGTTAAGGACATGTCTCTGAAGTGTCCTGCTCCAAACCAGATACTGGTAGCCGCCCCCCCCCCTCTCTTCCAGCTGTTAAGGACATGTCTCTGAAGTGTCCATCTCCAAACCAGATCCTTGTAGCCCCCCCCCCCCCCCCCCCTCTCTTCCAGCTGTTCCTAAAGAGCTGACTCTGGGTCAGTAGCTTCAGAGAGAGAGTAGATCTCATCAGGAGAACTCTCCCAGCAGAAACTCAGCTAAATGCTGCCGTGATGAAACTCCACATCATGTTCCAAACCACATCAAGGATTCTCTCTGAAACAGGATGGAGCTCAAACTCTCTCTCTCTCTCAGGTTTACCTCAAGGTGACTTCCTTTTGATTTCCTGCTTCTTACACTCTCTCCAGTACAGGTTAGCTCTGAGTGTTAGCATGCTAATGTGAACACAGACCATATTACTTCAGAACACGTCTCATTGTTTCTGACAGCAACCTTTCTGATTGGCCCGTGGGGGTAAAGCCCGCCCACATTTTAGTAATGAGACCTTTAACATTTCATAACAGAGACACTGCAGGGATGAGTCGTAAACTTTCTTGCACAATTCATTAATATATATATAATAACCTGCTTTATATTTTGTTACTGTACATCTGTATTTCCGCATGTATATTATTTAACTTTTGAATGCTATTTTATTTATATTTCAGAAATATTTTGGATTGTTTATTTCTAGTGTCTTAATTTATTTTCATTTCATAACATTATACTGCAGGAACGAGTCCTAAACCCTGACATGACAACAAGTGGAAATAATATTAATACAGATATAAAGTATTATGGCATCACAGCTACATACACTCTGGTCTGGTACTTCTATGTTACTCAAGTACAAGATCTGAGTACTTCTAGTTATATTAAAGTATTCCTCCTGCAGGTACCTTGAGTCTCGGCTCCAGCAGAGAGTCCGGCAGCCCAGAGGAGCGACATCAGGACCGGGAGCAGCATCTGAGCCCCGGGGGAACGAGTGAGAGAAGCGGGGAGGAGAACCGAGGTGAACCGGGTCCAGAGAGAGGAATACCGGGTGAAGAGGAAGGAAAACCGGGTCCAGAGGGTCAGAACTGGGTCCGGAGGGTCTTAACCGGAGCTCCAGCAGCTGTCAGCGGGAAACAGAAGAGCCGAGACCCGGAGAAGGACCGGGAGACTGAGACCTGGATGAGCTTGGAACCCGGATCCGGAGGGGAGACTAACTAACGGTTGCCTCAC
This sequence comes from Notothenia rossii, assembly GCF_949606895.1. Classification (NCBI taxonomy): domain Eukaryota; kingdom Metazoa; phylum Chordata; class Actinopteri; order Perciformes; family Nototheniidae; genus Notothenia; species Notothenia rossii. Next base: position 92,858 of record NW_027639868.1, read on the forward strand.
GAGCGCAGCTGGAAACTGCCGCTGGCGCGCGCTCAGCTCGTGCTGGAGGTAATTAGCATAAAGCGCGCGAGCGAAGGCAGACGCGATAAAGGTAAAACTCTGACACAGAATAGAAACGGGAAAAATATTAGAAATATAACATTAAATGATTCAAATATTAGTGTATAGTGTCTCTACTTTAAAGAGTCCTCTCCTGCTGATGTTCAGGTGTATATCAGTATGTAGTGTCTCTACTTTAAAGAGTCCTCTCCTGCTGATGTTCAGGTGTATATCAGTATGTAGTGTCTTTACTTTAAAGAGTCCTCTCCTGCTGATGTTCAGGTGTATATCAGTATGTAGTGTCTCTACTTTAAAGAGTCCTCTCCTGCTGATGTTCAGGTGTATATCAGTATGTAGTGTCTCTACTTTAAAGAGTCCTCTCCTGCTGATGTTCAGGTGTATATCAGTATGTACTGTCTCTACTTTAAAGAGTCCTCTCCTGCTGATATTCAGGTTTATATCAGTATATGGTGTCTCTACTTTAAAGAGTCCTCTCCTGCTGATGTTCAGGTGTATATCAGTATGTAGTGTCTCTACTTTAAAGAGTCCTCTCCTGCTGATGTTCAGGTGTATATCAGTATGTAGTGTCTCTACTTTAAAGAGTCCTCTCCTGCTGATGTTCAGGTGTATATCAGTATATGGTGTCTCTACTTTAAACAGTCCTCTCCTGCTGATGTTCAGGTGTATATCAGTATGTAGTGTCTCTACTTTAAAGAGTCCTCTCCTGCTGATGTTCAGGTGTATATCAGTATGTAGTGTCTCTACTTTAAAGAGTCCTCTCCTGCTGATGTTCAGGTGTATATCAGTATGTAGTGTCTCTACTTTAAAGAGTCCTCTCCTGCTGATGTTCAGGTGTATATCAGTATGTACTGTCTCTACTTTAAAGAGTCCTCTCCTGCTGATATTCAGGTGTATATCAGTATGTAGTGTCTCTACTTTAAAGAGTCCTCTCCTGCTGATGTTCAGGTGTATATCAGTATGTAGTGTCTCTACTTTAAAGAGTCCTCTCCTGCTGATGTTCAGGTGTATATCAGTATGTAGTGTCTCTACTTTAAAGAGTCCTCTCCTGCTGATGTTCAGGTGTATATCAGTATGTAGTGTCTCTACTTTAAAGAGTCCTCTCCTGCTGATGTTCAGGTGTATATCAGTATGTACTGTCTCTACTTTAAAGAGTCCTCTCCTGCTGATATTCAGGTGTATATCAGTATGTAGTGTCTCTACTTTAAAGAGTCCTCTCCTGCTGATGTTCAGGTGTATATCAGTATGTAGATTCTCTACTTTAAAGAGTCCTCTCCTGCTGATGTTCAGGTGTATATCAGTATGTAGTGTCTCTACTTTAAAGAGTCCTCTCCTGCTGATGTTCAGGTGTATATCAGTATGTAGTGTCTCTACTTTAAAGAGTCCTCTCCTGCTGATGTTCAGGTGTATATCAGTATGTAGTGTCTCTACTTTAAAGAGTCCTCTCCTGCTGATGTTCAGGTGTATATCAGAATATGGTGTCTCTACTTTAAAGAGTCCTCTCCTGCTGATGTTCAGGTGTATATCAGTATGTAGTGTCTCTACTTTAAAGAGTCCTCTCCTGCTGATGTTCAGGTGTATATCAGTATGTACTGTCTCTACTTTAAAGAGTCCTCTCCTGCTGATATTCAGGTGTATATCAGTATGTAGTGTCTCTACTTTAAAGAGTCCTCTCCTGCTGATGTTCAGGTGTATATCAGTATGTAGTGTCTCTACTTTAAAGAGTCCTCTCCTGCTGATGTTCAGGTGTATATCAGAATATGGTGTCTCTACTTTAAAGAGTCCTCTCCTGCTGATGTTCAGGTGTATATCAGTATGTAGTGTCTCTACTTTAAAGAGTCCTCTCCTGCTGATGTTCAGGTGTATATCAGTATGTAGTGTCTCTACTTTAAAGAGTCCTCTCCTGCTGATGTTCAGGTGTATATCAGTATGTAGTGTCTCCACTTTAAAGAGTCCTCTCCTGCTGATGTTCAGGTGTATATCAGTATTTAGTGTCTCTACTTTAAAGAGTCCTCTCCTGCGGATGTGAATAAACGTTAGAGTCAGTGAACGCCTCTCTGTCCGTCAGTCTGCTTTGTACCTGCAGAGGTCAGAGTTCAGCCTTTGTTCTGGACCTCCTCTCAGTCATGCGGCGGCCCGTCAGAGGGTCCAGACCCACGCTGTGAGCCTCCTCCCTGCAGGAGCACGTCCTCTGCAGGGTTTCAGAACATACAACCATAATAACAATAGGGCTTTCAGTGGCAGGAATACCAAATGGAATCAAAGGTTTAGAAAGTTGCATCTGGATAAAAAACTGGACCATTTCTTTTTTAATTGGGAGTTTAAAGTTCCCCAACAACCAAACTTTTTGAAGATCCCTAACAAATGAATCCCTCAAGTTCCCCAACGCCCTTACTCACCCAAGTTCCCTAATCCCCTTATTTCAATCAATCAATCAATCAATGTTTATTGATATAGCCCAATATCACAAATGTTACATTTGTCTCAGTGGACTTCACAGTTTGTACAGAATATCAGTATGACAATACGACACCCTCTGTCCTTAGACCCTCTGTCCTTAGACCCTCTGTCCTCAGACCCTCTGTCCTTAGACCCTCTGTCCTCAGACCCTCTGTCCTTTGACCCTCTGTCCTTAGACCCTCTGTCCTTAGACCCTCTGTCCTCAGACCCTCTGTCCTTAGACCCTCTGTCCTTAGACCCTCTGTCCTCAGACCCTCTGTCCTTAGACCCTCTGTCCTTAGACCCTCTGTCCTTAGACCCTCACATCGTACAAGGAAACACTTCCAGAGAAAACCCACAGTTTAAAGGGGAACATGGAGAAACCTCAGGGAGAGCAACAGAGGAGGGATCCCTCTCCCAGGACGGACAGACGTGCAATAGATGCAGTTAGTAAATCTAAGAGATAATATATTTACAGAGTAGGTAGACCAAATGTTAGGAAAGACCAAATGTTTGGAAATGCATGTGTCTATAATAAGAAGATGAATCCACGAGGATGTCAACAATCTTGTGGGAGCCATCAGGGAAGTAGTATGGTGAGAGTCAGGCAGGACCGCAGAGACAGGTTCAGCCACGACTCAAAGTCCAGGACTGAGATCCAGAACTCAGGATAGAGGATCCAGAACTCAGGATAGAGGATCCAGGGCTCAGATCAGGACTCAGGACCACAGCAACAGGATTAGCCTGGACTCAGGATCCCGGCGTATATAGAGACACCAAAAAGAGATTTTGGGGAAGCTGGGTTATTCTGAACATGAGAGTACACAGGTACAGACAGACAGAAGGAAGAAGTAAGGTGCCCCCCCCCCCCCCCCGACAGTCCAAGCCTATAGCAGCTAAACTAACGTGTCTATGTACATGCACTCCCTTAGGATAGGTTGAGGGAAAGGGGTAGCAAGTAAGAAGTAAGGAACAGAGGTGGAGAGGCACAACATGTTATACTCACCTAAGTTTTATTTAAGTTCCCTAATCTCTTTATACTCACTTAAGTTCCCTAATCTCTTTATACTCACTTAAGTTCCCTAATCTCTTTATACTCACTTAAGTTCCCTTACGCCCTATTTAAGTTTATTTAAGTTCCCTTATTTAAATGTATTGAAGTTCCCTAATCTCTTTATACTCACTTAAGTTCCCTTACGCCCTTATTTAAGTTTATTTAAGTTTCCTTATTTAAATGTATTGAAGTTCCCTAATCCCTTTATACTCACTTAAGTTCCCTTACGCCCTTATTTAAGTTTATTTAAGTTCCCTTATTTAAATGTATTGAAGTTCCCTAATCTCTTTATACTCACTTAAGTTCCCTAATCTCTTTATACTCACTTAAGTTCCCTTACGCCCTTATTTAAGTTTATTTAAGTTTCCTTATTTAAATGTATTGAAGTTCCCTAATCTCTTTATACTCTCTTAAATACCTTTATGCTCTTATTTAAATTCCCTAATCCCTTTATACTCCCCTAAATCCCTACTCTATGATCTAACTCTAAAGTGTCTGTGATTTCCGAGCCGCCCCTGAATGCATCACAGTGTTTCTGGGGATCAGATCCAAACGCTGATGAAACGAGAGGATCTGAAGCAATGTTTGTTTTCTGTCTCTGGAGCGTTACCACGGTGACCGGCTGTGTTTAACAGCAGGTGAGGGCGGGAGGAAACTGCTGGAGCATGACAGGGAGTAAAGAGAGAAACTGCTTCCAGATCAGCTCATTACACACACACACACACACACACACACACACACACACACACACACACACACACACACACACACACACACACACACACACACACACACACACACACACACACACACACACACACACACACACACACACACACACACACACACACACACACACACACACACACACACACACACACACACACATTCCTGAGAGGTGGCGTCAGGGCAGCTGAACGTCCTCGGGGTCCGGTCAGGGCGGTTGGAGACAAGTGTGTTGTTTGGGCTGCAGGAACATTTCTTCTTCTGTTTCCTTGCTCTCTTCTTCAGTGTTTCCAGGTCAGACGGTTGCTGTGACTGAACTCTCCTCCCTGGACTTTACCCCCCCCCCACACACACACACACACACACACACACACACACACACACACACACACACACACACACACACACACACACACACACACACACACACACACACACACACACACACACACACACACACACACACACACACACTCAAATCCAGCCCCAGACACTTTTCACGCTGCTATGGACCGTCTGCTCTAATGCACATTCAAAAATATATTGAAGTGACTGTTATTCTGTATTTATTGATTGTGTTGTGTTTCTTAATGTGTGCTTATGTATAAATGTGTCTGTTGATTGTGTATATATAGGATATACATATTTTATACATATTTGTATTTTTGTATTCTGGATTGTGGGAAACGGTATTTCCATCTCTCTCTCTCTCTCTGTCCACATAAACTGAGATTGACATTAAAGTTGACTTTGACTGCAGAGAACATAGAGGGTGCCTTAGTGTTGAGAGTTACACACCCTCCTCCCCCAAACTTCACCACCACTGAGGGGCCAATAACCCCGGCCTGAGGCCCCAGTCTGCATCGGGTGCTCCGTCACACTCCAGAGTTCCCCAACGCCACACCAACATTCAGGCTCCACAACACCCCCCCATCATTCAGGCTCCACAACACCCCCCCATCATTCAGGCTCCCCAACACCCCCCCATCATTCAGGCTCCACAACACCCCCCCATCATTCAGGCTCCCCAACACCCCCCCATCATTCAGGCTCCCCAACACCCCTCCATCATTCAGGCTCCACAACACCCCCCCATCATTCAGGCTCCCCAACACCCCCCCATCATTCAGGCTCCACAACACCCCCCCATCATTCAGGCTCCCCAACACCCCCCCATCATTCAGGCTCCTCAACACCACCCCATCATTCAGGCTCCCCAACACCACCCCATCATTCAGGCTCCCCAACACCCCCCCATCATTCAGGCTCCACAACACCCCCCCATCATTCAGGCTCCTCAACACCACCCCATCATTCAGGCTCCACAACACCCCCCCATCATTCAGGCTCCTCAACACCACCCCATCATTCAGGCTCCTCAACACCCCCCCATCATTCAGGCTCCACAACACCCCCCCATCATTCAGGCTCCACAACACCCCCCCATCATTCAGGCTCCTCAACACCACCCCATCATTCAGGCTCCCCAACACCCCCCCATCATTCAGGCTCCCCAACACCCCCCCATCATTCAGGCTCCCCAACGCCCCCCCATCATTCAGGCTCCCCAACACCCCCCTATCATTCAGGCTCCCCAACACCCCCCCATCATTCAGGCTCCCCAACACCCCCCCATTATTCAGGTTCCTCAACACCCCCCCATCATTCAGGCTCCCCAACACCCCCCCATTATTCAGGCTCCCCAACGCCCCCCCATCATTCAGGCTCCCCAACACCCCACCATCATTCAGACTCCTCAACACCCCCCCCCCCCCCGTCATTCAGGCTCCCCAACACCCCACCATCATTCAGGCTCCCCAACACCCCCCCATCATTCAGGCTCCCCAACGCCCCCCCATCATTCAGGCTCCCCAACACCCCCCCATCATTCAGGCTCCTCAACACCCCCCCATCATTCAGGCTCCCCAACACCCCCCCATTATTCAGGCTCCCCAACACCCCCCCATCATTCAGGCTCCCCAACACCCCCCCATCATTCAGGCTCCCCAACACCCCCCCATCATTCAGGCTCCCCAACACCCCCCCATTATTCAGGCTCCCCAACACCCCCCCATCATTCAGGCTCCCCAACACCCCCCCATTATTCAGGCTCCTCAACACCCCCCCATCATTCAGGCTCCCCAACACCCCCCCATTATTCAGGCTCCCCAACACCCCCCCATCATTCAGGCTCCCCAACACCCCCCCATCATTCAGGCTCCCCAACACCCCCCCATCATTCAGGCTCCCCAACACCCCCCCATCATTCAGGCTCCCCAACACCCCCCCATCATTCAGGCTCCCCAACACCCCCCCATCCTTCAGGCTCCCCAACACCCCCCCATCATTCAGGCTCCCCAACACCCCCCCATCATTCAGGCTCCCCAACACCCCCCCATCATTCAGGCTCCCCAACACCCCCCCATCATTCAGGCTCCCCAACACCCCCCCATCATTCAGGCTCCCCAACACCCCCCCATCATTCAGGCTCCCCAACACCCCCCCATTATTCAGGCTCCCCAACGCCCCCCCATCATTCAGGTTCCTCAACACCCCCCCATCATTCAGGCTCCCCAACACCACCCCATCATTCAGGCTCCCCAACACCCCCCCATCATTCAGGCTCCTCAACACCACCCCATCATTCAGGCTCCACAACACCCCCCCATCATTCAGGCTCCTCAACACCACCCCATCATTCAGGCTCCTCAACACCCCCCCATCATTCAGGCTCCACAACACCCCCCCATCATTCAGGCTCCACAACACCCCCCCATCATTCAGGCTCCTCAACACCACCCCATCATTCAGGCTCCCCAACACCCCCCCATCATTCAGGCTCCCCAACACCCCCCCATCATTCAGGCTCCCCAACGCCCCCCCATCATTCAGGCTCCCCAACACCCCCCATCAATCAGGTTCCTCAACACCCCCCCATCATTCAGGCTCCCCAACACCCCCCCATCATTCAGGCTCCCCAACACCCCCCCATCATTCAGGCTCCCCAACGCCCCCCCATCATTCAGGCTCCCCAACACCCCCCATCATTCAGGCTCCCCAACACCCCCCCATCATTCAGGCTCCCCAACACCCCCCCATTATTCAGGCTCCCCAACACCCCCCCATCATTCAGGTTCCTCAACACCCCCCCATCATTCAGGCTCCCCAACACCCCCCCATTATTCAGGCTCCCCAACGCCCCCCCATCATTCAGGCTCCCCAACACCCCACCATCATTCAGACTCCTCAACACCCCCCCCCCCCCCGTCATTCAGGCTCCCCAACACCCCACCATCATTCAGGCTCCCCAACACCCCCCCATCATTCAGGCTCCCCAACGCCCCCCCATCATTCAGGCTCCCCAACACCCCCCCATCATTCAGGCTCCTCAACACCCCCCCATCATTCAGGCTCCCCAACACCCCCCCATTATTCAGGCTCCCCAACACCCCCCCATCATTCAGGCTCCCCAACACCCCCCCATCATTCAGGCTCCCCAACACCCCCCCATCATTCAGGCTCCCCAACACCCCCCCATTATTCAGGCTCCCCAACACCCCCCCATCATTCAGGCTCCCCAACACCCCCCCATTATTCAGGCTCCTCAACACCCCCCCATCATTCAGGCTCCCCAACACCCCCCCATCATTCAGGCTCCCCAACACCCCCCCATCATTCAGGCTCCCCAACACCCCCCCATCATTCAGGCTCCCCAACACCCCCCCATCATTCAGGCTCCCCAACACCCCCCCATCATTCAGGCTCCCCAACACCCCCCCATTATTCAGGCTCCCCAACGCCCCCCCATCATTCAGGTTCCTCAACACCCCCCCATCATTCAGGCTCCCCAACACCCCCCCATCATTCAGGCTCCCCAACACCCCCCCATCATTCAGGCTCCCCAACACCCCCCCATCATTCAGGCTCCCCAACGCCCCCCCATCATTCAGGCTCCCCAACACCCCCCCATCATTCAGGCTCCCCAACACCCCCCCATCATTCAGGCTCCCCAACACCCCCCCATCATTCAGGCTCCCCAACACCCCCCCATCATTCAGGCTCCCCAACACCCCCCCATCATTCAGGCTCCCCAACACCCCCCCATCATTCAGGCTCCCCAACGCCCCACCATCATTCAGGCTCCCCAACACCCCCCCATCATTCAGGCTCCCCAACACCCCCCCATCATTCAATGTGAACCACAAAACCAACATCAGCCGTTAGCTGTTAGCCTCAGAGCTCACAGCTCCTCATATCTGTTCAGAAACTAGACAGAAGTGAAACAAGTCCAAACCACAGACTGTCTGTGTCATGGAGAATACAGACGCTGCTTTGTTTATGTCTGTAGGCCGTTGTTGTGAGTGTGGACGGAGCAGCTACAACGTTAGCTTAGCCTGATCGATCCGATCTCCATTCAGAAAAAAGGCACTTTAAAAGGTTTGTCTGCAGACTGGTCAAAGCATTAATTCATGGTCTTTACTAACTGGTATCAGTGTGTTGTTACTTCGGCATCATTTAGAAACGTGTATTACAATTAAATCATGGTCAAATATGTTCATTGTGTTGTAGTTGTAGCCCCCTTGCCGTCACTAGTTTAGCATATTCAGCCCGGTTGTTGGCCCGGTAAGAACCTCGATTTTGGAGGGCCAGAAAAAAGGTGAAAAAGTAGCTCTGAGCCGGAACTACGCCTAGTGGAAACGCAACAAAAAAAGGGCTATGTGCTGCAGTGGAAATGCGCCATAACATCTTAACCTCCGTCTATAAAGTCCCATGATGCATCTGATTCTCAGCCCCATGTTCAGAAAAAAAGAGTAAGGATTTTGAAAAAAGTCATTTTAGGAAAAAAAAGTCAGGATTTTGAGATATTGAGAAAAAAGTCATAATTTTTATATTTTGTGAAAAAAAGTCATCATTTTTGATTTTGAGAAACAATTCAGAATTTTTAAAAGGAAATCAACATTTTCTGGCTCTTCGTGTTTCTGGTTATACATTTCTTTATTGATATCCATACTTCCTGTCATCCTTTGATGACAGTAAAACTCTTCGGGGTGAAATACAGCTAAATATCTCTTCTAACATCTTAACCTCCGTCTATAAAGTCCCATGATGCATCTGGCTCTCAGCCGTCCCCCTCCTCGTCCTCGTCGTGGGGGTCGAGGTTCTGCCGGTCGGTGGGCGGGGCCTCCAGCGCCTCCTGCTGCAGGTGCTGGATGGACAGGATGCCCGTTAGCACGGCGTAGCTTAGCATAGCGCCCAGAGCCACCAGCACAGACATCAGCTGCTTCCTGCGCTTGTTGGGCACGTGATCGTAGTCTCCGCCCTCAGGCTGCGGCGGAGAGGACGACTTCTGACCGCCGCTGCTCTCTG
>NW_027639868.1:107500-110791 GCF_949606895.1 Notothenia rossii
CATCACGTGATAAAGACCAGAGACTAGAGACATTCAGCTGCTAACGAGACACACCGTTACCATCACGTGATAAAGACCAGAGACTAGAGACATTCAGCTGCTAACGAGACACACCGTTACCATCATGTGATAAAGACCAGAGACTAGAGACATTCAGCTGCTAACGAGACACACCGTTACCATCATGTGATAAAGACCAGAGACTAGAGACATTCAGCTGCTAACGAGACACACCGTTACCATCACGTGATAAAGACCAGAGACTAGAGACATTCAGCTGCTAACGAGACACACCGTTACCATCACGTGATAAAGACCAGAGACTAGAGACATTCAGCTGCTAACGAGACACACCGTTACCATCATGTGATAAAGACCAGAGACTAGAGACATTCAGCTGCCAACAAACACATCACACCGTTACCATCATGTGATAAAGACCAGAGACTAGAGACATTCAGCTGCTAACGAGACACACCGTTACCATCATGTGATAAAGACCAGAGACTAGAGACATTCATCTGCTAACGAGACACACCGTTACCATCATGTGATAAAGACCAGAGACTAGAGACATTCAGCTGCTAACGAGACACACCGTTACCATCATGTGATAAAGACCAGAGACTAGAGACATTCAGCTGCTAACGAGACACACCGTTACCATCACGTGATAAAGACCAGAGACTAGAGACATTCAGCTTCTAACGAGACACACCGTTACCATCACGTGATAAAGACCAGAGACTAGAGACATTCATCTGCTAACGAGACACACCGTTACCATCACGTGATAAAGACCAGAGACTAGAGACATTCATCTGCTAACGAGACACACCGTTACCATCACGTGATAAAGACCAGAGACTAGAGACATTCATCTGCTAACGAGACACACCGTTACCATCATGTGATAAAGACCAGAGACTAGAGACATTCAGCTGCTAACGAGACACACTGTTACCATCATGTGATAATGACCAGAGACTAGAGACATTCAGCTGCTAACGAGACACACCGTTACCATCATGTGATAATGACCAGAGACTAGAGACATTCATCTGCTAACGAGACACACCGTTACCATCATGTGATAATGACCAGAGACTAGAGACATTCATCTGCTAACGAGACACACCGTTACCATCATGTGATAAAGACCAGAGACTAGAGACATTCATCTGCTAACGAGACACACCGTTACCATCATGTGATAATGACCAGAGACTAGAGACATTCAGCTGCTAACGAGACACACCGTTACCATCACGTGATAACGACCAGAGACTAGAGACATTCAGCTGCTAACGAGACACACCGTTACCATCACGTGATAACGACCAGAGACTAGAGACATTCATCTGCTAACGAGACACACCGTTACCATCATGTGATAATGACCAGAGACTAGAGACATTCAGCTGCTAACGAGACACACCGTTACCATCACGTGATAAAGACCAGAGACTAGAGACATTCATCTGCTAACGAGACACACCGTTACCATCATGTGATAATGACCAGAGACTAGAGACATTCAGCTGCTAACGAGACACACCGTTACCATCACGTGATAACGACCAGAGACTAGAGACATTCAGCTGCTAACGAGACACACCGTTACCATCACGTGATAACGACCAGAGACTAGAGACATTCATCTGCTAACGAGACACACCGTTACCATCATGTGATAATGACCAGAGACTAGAGACATTCAGCTGCTAACGAGACACACTGTTACCATCACGTGATAAAGACCAGAGACTAGAGACATTCATCTGCTAACGAGACACACCGTTACCATCATGTGATAAAGACCAGAGACTAGAGACATTCAGCTGCTAACGAGACACACCGTTACCATCACGTGATAAAGACCAGAGACTAGAGACATTCAGCTGCTAACGAGACACACTGTTACCATCACGTGATAAAGACCAGAGACTAGAGACATTCATCTGCTAACGAGACACACCGTTACCATCATGTGATAAAGACCAGAGACTAGAGACATTCAGCTGCTAACGAGACACACCGTTACCATCACGTGATAAAGACCAGAGACTAGAGACATTCAGCTGCTAACGAGACACACCGTTACCATCATGTGATAAAGACCAGAGACTAGAGACATTCAGCTGCTAACGAGACACACCGTTACCATCACGTGATAAAGACCAGAGACTAGAGACATTCAGCTGCTAACGAGACACACCGTTACCATCATGTGATAAAGACCAGAGACTAGAGACATTCAGCTGCTAACGAGACACACCGTTACCATCACGTGATAAAGACCAGAGACTAGAGACATTCAGCTGCTAACGAGACACACCGTTACCATCATGTGATAAAGACCAGAGACTAGAGACATTCATCTGCTAACGAGACACACCGTTACCATCATGTGATAAAGACCAGAGACTAGAGACATTCAGCTGCTAACGAGACACACCGTTACCATCACGTGATAAAGACCAGAGACTAGAGACATTCATCTGCTAACGAGACACACCGTTACCATCATGTGATAAAGACCAGAGACTAGAGACATTCAGCTGCTAACGAGACACACCGTTACCATCAGGTGATAACGACCAGAGACTAGAGACATTCATCTGCTAACGAGACACACCGTTACCATCACGTGATAAAGACCAGATACTAGAGACATACATCTGCTAACGAGACACACCGTTACCATCACGTGATAAAGACCAGAGACTAGAGACATTCATCTGCTAACGAGACACACTGTTACCATCATGTGATAAAGACCAGAGACTAGAGACATTCAGCTGCTAACGAGACACACCGTTACCATCACGTGATAAAGACCAGAGACTAGACATTCAGCTGCTAACGAGACACACTTTTACCATCACGTGATAAAGACCAGAGACTAGAGACATTCAGCTGCTAACGAGACACACGTTACCATCATGTGATAAAGACCAGAGACTAGAGACATTCAGCTGCTAACGAGACACACCGTTACCATCACGTGATAAAGACCAGAGACTAGAGACATTCAGCTGCTAACGAGACACACCGTTACCATCACGTGATAAAGACCAGAGACTAGAGGCATTCAGCTGCTAACGAGACACACCGTTACCATCACGTGATAAAGACCAGAGACTAGAGACATTCAGCTGCTAACGAGACACACTGTTACCATCACGTGATAAAGACCAGAGACTAGAGACATTCATCTGCTAACGAGACACACCGTTACCATCACGTGATAAAGACCAGAGACTAGAGACATTCATCTGCTAACGAGAC
>NW_027639868.1:110991-132879 GCF_949606895.1 Notothenia rossii
CCCTCCGGGCCGGTGGAATTGTATTATCACTGGCCCCCCCATTGTAACCACTGCCCCCCCCCCCCCCCCCCCATTGTAACCACTGGCCCGGAGCATTCGTCCAAAAACGAAATCGACTAATAATGAAGAAAATGAACACATTTGTTGCCATAGTAATTTATGCACTAACTACATTACTACTTTTACTACAACATTTGGATCATCAGTTCTTCCTCATTTTCCTCAATTGTTCATATTTGGTTTATTAAAATAATGATATTGTGGTCATTGTTCAAAAATGTCTGCTATTATTATGAGTATTATTATTAGTATAATGCGCTTTCTGCTTCCTGTCATTAGGAGTTAAAAATGTAATGGCTATGTATTAGATTAGATTAGAACCTTCATTCTCCTGCTGGGACATTTCCCTAAAGCCAATACCTTTATATGTTCTACTCTTCACTTCCTGTCAGCAGAGGTCATTGATGTACAGAGCCGACAGAAGACCTTGTTTATATTGGCATCATATTGAGAGGTGCAGTGACGCGTCCTAAAACCAGGAAGTAAGCTGCTGGTTCCCTCGACAAAAAGCAATGGGATTTCTCCACAGGGTTTTGGAAAATAGCTGGAAATAAGGTCTGTGGAAAACAAACCGGTTTGATAAATGCACGTTTTGTTACCCTACTTTTATAATTTTCAAATCATAAATCTAATCGATAGGTTATAAAAGGGTTTTAGGACGCGTTACAGTGTAACCTTCTCTCCCTCTTCTTCTCATGCTCCCTGTCACTCTCCTTTAACTCCTCCAGTAACTTTCTTTTATTTGAAGATTGTTTTTTTTGGCCCGGCGCTTGGCCGGTTACCGCTGGTATTAAATCATTTTGGTGAATGGTTAGGTGGCGCGATAGTCTGTAGTGAAGAAGGAGCGCGCTCCCGCTCACGGGAGCCTGCTCGCGCTGCGCTCCCGCTCACGGGAGCCTGCTCGCGCTGCGCTCCCGCTCACGGGAGCCTGCTCGCGCTGCGCTCCCGCTCACGGGAGCCTGCTCGCGCTGCGCTCCCGCTCACGGGAGCCTGCTCGCGCTGCGCTCCGCAGCAAACAGCTGTTTGCTTTTTGCTTTTCACCCAACAACGACAACCGCCTCACGAAACGCTCTGTTGTAGCGTTAATAAACGAAACAATTTAACTTAATTGCAAGTCAAAATACCAATACCAGAGGAAAATTCTTTTTTTTAAAGCAATATTTTTAGTGGCCCGAGCGGGCAAGTGGAAAGCACGTTATGCTGGCCCGGGGTGTCTAAATAGTGCGGGCCATTTATAATGTCGAGCCCTGCTGTATATCTGTAGAGTTCAATGTTCATTGACAATAAATATTGTTGTTTATGAATTGTACTTTCTTTATTTGATTGGCAGTCAGTTGTTGATGACATGCAGACGTTGATAAAGTTACTTCAATATATATCACACTAATTCATAAAGCAAGTTAGACATTTTGATGTTCTGGACCTTTGCATGGGGACATTTTCTCTAACTGGACCTCGTTGCATTTGAGTTGAATACCCCTGATCTAGGAGGAAACCAAAAGCTTCCCAGACGTTGGATTTCGCTCCTGAGGAAGTGTTATTGCTTTTCTCCGCTAGAGAGCTTCACCTCAGCCATTTAGACTGTGTGGCGCGCTCAGCTGCAGATTGATGCGCTGCAGAGGTTATGACCGCGGGGAGAGGTCTGAGGATTTAAACATTCAACTAAACTATTATTATTTTTAATATATTTATTATACAACACCCGCGACCCGACCCGTATCATCTTTGTTTTACCCAGAACCGAACCCGGAAAAAAATGTTTGAAAAAATACCACCCTCGAATCACTGTGTGTGTGTGTGTGTGTGTGTGTGTGTGTGTGTGTGTGTGTGTGTGTGTGTGTGTGTGTGTGTGTGTGTATATGGTATATGTGTGTGTGTGTGTGTGTGTGTGTGTGTGTGTGTGTGTGTGTGTGTGTGTGTGTATATGGTATATGTGTACCACTTTATTTATTTTCCTGCACACACACCATGTCTGATACTGTGTGTGTGTGTGTGTGTGTGTGTGTGTGTGTGTGTGTGTGTGTGTGTGTGTGTGTGTGTGTGTGTGTGTGTGTGTGTGTGTCGCCAGCAGAGGTCGCTGTACCTGAAGCTTAGAATATTGGAACCCATTCCCCAAACACAGGCTCCGGAACTCCATTAAAGCTCCGTCCCTCATCACCCTTTCTCTCCCGTTTCTCCCCCTCTCTCTCCCCCTCTCTCTCCCCCTCTCTCTCCCCCCCCCCCCCTCTCACCAGCACGGTGAGGCAGTCGCTGCTCACGGACGGCAGACCCCAGGCTCCTTCCCAGCAGAACAGCTCGTCGGGCGCCGCCATGTTTCCGCGGGAGAATGACCTTCACTCCGGAAGAGAAGCGACTCTTCTTCTGCCCGGAAAACAGGTGCTTTCCCGCCCCCTGATGGACTGGAGGGAGGCAGGAGAACCACACAAACAAACAACACAAAACAACACAAACTAACTAACAAACAACACAACGTGCTATATTAATAATAATGTTTTAGAATATTTGCACACTTCTGTAAATATATTTAACATGCTCTTATATACTACTGCAATAAATACTACATCTAATACTACTTTCTATCTATCTATCTCTCTATCTCTCTCTCTCTCTCTCTCTATCTCTCTATCTCTCTATCTATACTAGTATCAGCGCTACCACTGCCTATATTAAAACTAACGAACTACTACATTGCTTCAGTGGAGATATATCAATGAGAAACTGAAGTCCTCCAGCAACATGAATAAAGAATAGGATGGGAGGGATGGATCCCTCTTTAATGGTCTCACATGCAGAGCACGCACAGTGATATGTGTTCTCTGCTTTTAACCCATCCTAGAACCAGGAGTCTAGCACCAGGAGCAGTGGGGAGCTATTGTACAGCGCCCGGGGAGCAATGGGAGTGAGGGGGAAGGGGGATGTCCGCTGCCTTGCTCAAGGCACCACGGCAGGGCAGGAGGTGAACTGGGACCTAAGTAGAAGTCCACACTCCATATTTAGGTCTGGTCGGGGACTTGAATAGGCTCACGGTCCAAGCCCCTACTGCCTGAGCCACTGCCGGACTTATAGGACATAGAACTAATAAAACAGATCAAATAGTGAAGAGAATCTTTTGAGATGTAAATACAAATAAAATAGAAGTAGTGCAAGATGAGTCTACAAGTGGAATATGATATATAGATAAATAATTAGCAAGATGCAACAGATGAATGCTCTGGATGTTCTTCACAGAGTGCAGGTGGTTAACAGTCTGAGGGCCTGTGGGGTGAAACTGTCTCTGAGTCTGGGGGTTTTATTCCTCATGCTTTTCAAGATTCATTCAACATATAAGACACAAAACTATAACAGTGCCAGACTTAGCAGACGAAGTAACCTCAAAATAAATGCATTGCGAGTGGAGGATGTCAGTGTTAATGTGAGCTTCCGCTTTCCTAACAGTCGTTGGTCAAGCTGTCGGTTTATTTCAGTCTTCTTTCAAAACTCAGTGACTCAACTTCTTCAAAAGTGTTCACTGTGACCTAGAGCAGGGGGTCCAACTCTATTTCATCACGCTCCACATCAGCATTATGGCTGCATTCAAAGGGCCGGTTGTGACTTTAAGACTTTAGAAAAATACATAAATAAATATATGATATATATCAAATAATGTGTTATGCCATTCTACCGAATTGATGCAAAGTCAGGTTGGAACAGTTTTGACATTGTTTTTTTCCCCAAACTTTGTCCATATATATTTTGTACCATATCTAAATTACACATATCTAGTAAAAGAACCGTACATTTTGATATCGTATTTTCAGACTGTATTGGAATGTTCTTCCTCTACCGAAACATAGTACATACACTGAAGTAAAAAAGTATTATATTAACCTGTTAAGATTGTTTTACCTTCCCTTCTCTAAATAGTATTTTAACAAATATTTCTTGAGGGTTTTCACAATTAAATCAATGCAATTACATTTTTAATCAAATTTCAAAGTTCAATTTATACAATTCCTAAAAATCTCAATGCAATCTTTCTTTGTAAAATGCATAAAACTGATCATATTGATTCCAGAGTTGATGATTGTTGAAATTGAACATGCATTAAAACAATCAGTATCATATCATTTTATTTGATAAGTCAATATACTTCATTTTTTACAAAACATCCAGTGTTTCGGTAGTGACCACAGTATTTAGTTCTCAAGGTTGTTTCATATTCCCTCAACCTTATTGCTAAATCTGAACTCATAACATGCCTTATGCTAAAGTGTGAATGTTTGAAGCTACTGACCCAGAATCAGCACTTTAGTAACAGCTGAAAGAGAGGGGGATGAGGCTAGAGTGGGTGATCTGTTTGGTATTTTGAGCAAAACACTTCATAGACATGTTTTTATATATCTGAGACCTAGAATATATGCCTACAAATAGTATAATAAGAGACCTTTAAAGTCACACACTGATTTTCAGACTTTAAAGCACAATTATTTCAAAACTATGGGATTTACCTGCTTACCATTCCATTTTGTCCCTTTCCTGAAACGATCATGTCAATTACCGAAACGTAACCATCTGTTTCGGTAGTGACGATTCTAGCTCAAATTGAGCATAACTAAAGAATGCTAGCAACTACATGGCTAACATACACGTTTTTGAAGAGGCTTACACACATAAAAACCTAATACTTTGCATAAAACTCAGAAAAAAGTTTACTTATTTGAAGATAACATGTGTTCGGTCGTGACAATTCTTAAGGTTACATGCCGATTTCAGATTTTGGAACAGATTGATATCAAAAGTGTGGGATATAGCCACTTGCCATTCAGCCATGAGGGACAGGGATGCAAGGTCACTGCCTTGTCAAAAGTGCAGGGGTGTGGCTAAAAACCAGGCTCAGCCATTGGACTAAAACCAGGCTCAGCCATTGGACTAAAACCAGGCTCAGCCATTGGACTAAAACCAGGCCCAGCCATTGGACTAAAACCAGGCTCAGCCATTGGACTAAAACCAGGCTCAGCCATTGGACTAAAACCAGGCCCAGCCATTGGACTAAAACCAGGCCCAGCCATTGGACTAAAGCCCCTTGTGTTTCGGTGGTGACATGAAAACTGGGGACATGATATTTTGAGTATAGTTCTTTTATTAAAAAATTAAACTCACAATAAATATAAATAATCCAACTTCTGTTTGAATGTAATCATAAAGATCTTCTAAATACACCATTCAACAAAATAAAATAAAATGTTTTTTTAAGTGTTATTTACAGAAATTGAAATGTAGATGTCAGGGTCGGCGACAGCTACTTCCCAATAGAAAGTACTATAAATGATGTTTTTGTATATATTAAACTTATCACTATATCATTGAATGCCTTATGTTTAGACCATAACATATTCTTAGTAAATATCTATGTCTGAATACTTCATTGTTTTGTTAAATCGTTTTTTTTGTTGTGGGACCGGGCTTTGCATCAATTCGGTAGAATGCCCCATATATGACATGATTGCCTCTGCATTGGATTATTATGGGATAGGGTAATAACTTCATAATTAACTACGTCTGAAAGCAGAAGTCTAGGGAGAATTATTGCAAGACTCTTCAGTGCACATTTAATAAAATGATTGAAAAATAAAATCCAAATTCTGGAAAAAAGTAAAAAACAAAACAAACATTTTGAAGAAAAAAAGTCAAATTCTGAGAAAAAGATCAAATTTGAGATGCATTGTGGGACATGAAATTTATGGGCAACGTGCTTCTGTAAAGCGGCATGTAACCGTGTAATAAACATATTATATTCTTTGTGAGCTCTTGAGGGGCCACAGGAAGTGAGGTCACGGGCCGGACTTGGCCCCCGGGCCTTGAGTTTGACCCCCCTGCTCTAGAGCCGCTGTTCCAGATTCAGGGTCCTCTGTCTCTCTCCAGGGAAAGGATTGGATCTCATATTTCATTTCTTTACTAAAGAATATGTTTATAAATAACACATATTCATATAAACATCCAAAAGTTAAAATGTGCACTTTGTACAACAATCTATATAAATACATATATTAGAATAAGTATATTACAATATTTACACAACAGTTGAATGAGCACAGTTAAGTTATTATTATTGTTGTTATTGTTGTTATTATTGGTGGTATTTTATGATTATTTTCTTGAAATTCATCTCGTATTATCTTCTGGGTTCCTGTTTGTTATCATTGGAAATTAAAACAGAAAATCCCAAATATATTATTTAAAATGTTACAAATCTTTATTTACATAAAACAAGACACACATTAAAACACATTATAACACATTAAAAGCATATTACATGTAGAAGCAAACACTGAGAGGTGGACAAATGCAAAAGCAGGTGAATACATTCATAATACCTAAAAACAAAAGACAGAATAATAACTTTAAACTTTCTTTTTACACAATTTCTGTAATATTAAACAAGATGTTACTTGTTAGACGCTCTTATCCAAAGCGACTCACATACTCACAACGACATGCTGACTGCAGTGGGGTTTGAACCTGTGACCCCCTGATTTGAAGTCCTGCAAAATATCCACTGGGCCACAGCCTCCCTGTGAATAGTACTGTGTGAATGTATTAATTATCCATGTAATAAACTACAAGTCCCAGAGAGCATTGCTGTAGGAATCTTCCAATCAGAGAGCTCTTCGTTTTTTGCGTAGAACAATATTTTTAAAACAGTTTTTCATCTATAATGATGTTTATTAATCTATAATGCTGTTTATTAATCTATAATGCTGTGATATTCATCTATAATGCTGTTTATTCATCTATAATGCTGTTTATTCATCTATAATGCTGTGATATTCATATATAATGGTCTCAGTGGATTCAGCGCTTGCCTGCCACTGAGCTGTAGATGGTGGCGTCCTCCTCCGCTGCTCTATAAATAATGAATAAACAGAGTCATTAGATATCATAATACATCAAAAAAAAACACAAAACCACAGATCCTCTCAATGTGAGAGTGTAGCTTTAGCTAGAATAATAGCGTTCATTCCTTTATAGCCCAACATTAGCCTCCTTTAGCTTAGCGGTGGTGACGTGAAGTCATGTGACCGTGCTGTAGTTCCTTTATAGTCCAACATTAGCCTCCTTTAGCTTAGCGGTGGTGACGTGAAGTCATGTGACCGTGCTGTAGTTCCTTTATAGCCCAACATTAGCCTCCTTTAGCTTAGCGGTGGTGACGTGAAGTCATGTGACCGTGCTGTAGTTCCTTTATAGCCCAACATTAGCCACCTTTAGCTTAGCGGTGGTGACGTGAAGTCATGTGACCGTGCTGTAGTTCCTTTATAGCCCAACATTAGCCACCTTTAGCTTAGCGGTGGTGACGTGAAGTCATGTGACCGTGCTGTAGTTCCTTTATAGTCCAACATTAGCCTCCTTTAGCTTAGCAGTGGTGACGTGAAGTCATGTGACCGTGCTGTAGTTCCTTTATAGCCCAACATTAGCCGCCTTTAGCTTAGCGGTGGTGACGTGAAGTCATGTGACCGTGCTGTAGTTCCTTTATAGCCCAACATTAGCCGCCTTTAGCTTAGCGGTGGTGACGTGAAGTCATGTGACCGTGCTGTAGTTCCTCTATAGCCCAACATTAGCCGCCTTTAGCTTAGCGATGGTGACGTGAAGTCATGTGACCGTGCTGTAGTTCCTCTATAGCCCAACTTTAGCCTCCTTTAGCTTAGCGGTGGTGAAGTCATGTGACCGTGCTGTAGTTCCTTTATAGCCCAACATTAGCCTCCTTTAGCTTAGCGGTGGTGACGTGAAGTCATGTGACCGTGCTGTAGTTCCTTTATAGCCCAACATTAGCCGCCTTTAGCTTAGCAGTGGTGACTTGAAATCATGTGACCGTGCTGTAGTTCCTTTGTAGCCCAACATTAGCCTCCATTAGCTTAGCGGTGGTGATATGCAGTCATGTGACCGTGCTGTAGTTCATTTATAGCCCAACATTAGCCTCCTTTAGCTTAGCGGTGGTGACGTGAAGTCATGTGACCGTGCTGTAGTTCCTTTATAGCCCAACATTAGCCTCCTTTAGCTTAGCGGTGGTGACGTGAAGTCATGTGACCGTGCTGTAGTTCATTTATAGCCCAACATTAGCCTCCTTTAGCTTAGCGGTGGTGACGTGAAGTCATGTGACCGCGCTGTAGTTCCTTTAAAGCCCAACATTAGCCTCCTTTAGCTTAGCGGTGGTGACGTGAAGTCATGTGACCGTACTGTAGTTCATTTATAGCCCAACATTAGCCTCCTTTAGCTTAGCGGTGGTGATGTGAAGTCATGTGACCGTGCTGTAGTTCCTTTGTAGCCCAACATTAGCCTCCTTTAGCTTAGCGGTGGTGATATGCAGTCATGTGACCGTGCTGTAGTTCATTTATAGCCCAACATTAGCCTCCTTTAGCTTAGCGGTGGTGACGTGAAGTCATGTGACCGCGCTGTAGTTCCTTTAAAGCCCAACATTAGCCTCCTTTAACTTAGCGGTGGTGATGTGAAGTCATGTGACCGTGCTGTAGTTCCTTTGTAGCCCAACATTAGCCTCCTTTAGCTTAGCGGTGGTGATATGCAGTCATGTGACCGTGCTGTAGTTCATGTATAGCCCAACATTAGCCTCCTTTAGCTTAGCGGTGGTGATGTGAAGTCATGTGACCGTGCTGTAGTTCCTTTGTGGCCCAACATTAGCCTCCTTTAGCTTAGCGGTGGTGATATGCAGTCATGTGACCGTGCTGTAGTTCCTCTATAGCCCAACATTAGCCTCCTTTAGCTTAGCGGTGGTGACGTGAAGTCATGTGACCGTGCTGTAGTTCCTTTATAGCCCAACATTAGCCTCCTTTAGTTTAGCGGTGGTGACGTGAAGTCATGTGACCGTGCTGTAGTTCCTTTATAGCCCAACATTAGCCTCCTTTAGCTTAGCGGTGGTGATGTGAAGTCATGTGACCGTGCTGAAGTTCCTTTGTAGCCCAACATTAGCCTCCTTTAGCTTAGCGGTGGTGATATGCAGTCATGTGACCGTGCTGTAGTTCCTCTATAGCCCAACATTAGCCTCCTTTAGCTTAGCGGTGGTGACGTGAAGTCATGTGACCGTGCTGTAGTTCCTTTATAGCCCAACATTAGCCTCCTTTAGTTTAGCGGTGGTGACGTGAAGTCATGTGACCGTGCTGTAGTTCCTCTATAGCCCAACATTAGCCTCCTTTAGCTTAGCGGTGGTGACGTGAAGTCATGTGACCGTGCTGTAGTTCCTTTATAGCCCAACATTAGCCTCCTTTAGTTTAGCGGTGGTGACGTGAAGTCATGTGACCGTGCTGTAGTTCCTTTATAGCCCAACATTAGCCTCCTTTAGCTTAGCGGTGGTGACGTGAAGTCATGTGACCGTGCTGTAGTTCCTTTATAGTCCAACATTAGCCTCCTTTAGCTTAGCGGTGGTGACGTGAAGTCATGTGACCGTGCTATAGTTCCTTTATAGCCCAACATTTGCCTCCTTTAGCTTAACTGTGGTGACGTGAAGTCATGTGACCGTGCTGTAGTTCCTTTATAGCCCAACATTAGCCTCCATTAGCTTATCGGTGGTGATATGCAGTCATGTGACCGTGCTGTAGTTCCTTTATAGCCCAACATTAGCCTCCTTTAGTTTAGCGGTGGTGACGTGAAGTCATGTGACCGTGCTGTAGTTCCTTTATAGCCCAACATTAGCCTCCTTTAGCTTAGCGGTGGTGACGTGAAGTCATGTGACCGTGCTGTAGTTCCTCTATAGCCCAACATTAGCCTCCTTTAGCTTAGCGGTGGTGACGTGAAGTCATGTGACCGTGCTGTAGTTCCTTTATAGCCCAACATTAGCCTCCTTTAGTTTAGCGGTGGTGACGTGAAGTCATGTGACCGTGCTGTAGTTCCTTTATAGCCCAACATTAGCTTCCTTTAGCTTAGCGGTGGTGACGTGAAGTCATGTGACCGTGCTGTAGTTCATTTATAGCCCAACATTAGCCTCCTTTAGCTTAGCGGTGGTGACGTGAAGTCATGTGACCGCGCTGTAGTTCCTTTAAAGCCCAACATTAGCCTCCTTTAACTTAGCGGTGGTGATGTGAAGTCATGTGACCGTGCTGTAGTTCCTTTGTAGCCCAACATTAGCCTCCTTTAGCTTAGCGGTGGTGATATGCAGTCATGTGACCGTGCTGTAGTTCATTTATAGCCCAACATTAGCCTCCTTTAGCTTAGCGGTGGTGATGTGAAGTCATGTGACCGTGCTGTAGTTCCTTTGTAGCCCAACATTAGCCTCCTTTAGCTTAGCGGTGGTGATATGCAGTCATGTGACCGTGCTGTAGTTCCTCTATAGCCCAACATTAGCCTCCTTTAGCTTAGCGGTGGTGACGTGAAGTCATGTGACCGTGCTGTAGTTCCTTTATAGCCCAACATTAGCCTCCTTTAGTTTAGCGGTGGTGACGTGAAGTCATGTGACCGTGCTGTAGTTCCTTTATAGCCCAACATTAGCCTCCTTTAGCTTAGCGGTGGTGATGTGAAGTCATGTGACCGTGCTGAAGTTCCTTTGTAGCCCAACATTAGCCTCCTTTAGCTTAGCGGTGGTGATATGCAGTCATGTGACCGTGCTGTAGTTCCTCTATAGCCCAACATTAGCCTCCTTTAGCTTAGCGGTGGTGACGTGAAGTCATGTGACCGTGCTGTAGTTCCTTTATAGCCCAACATTAGCCTCCTTTAGTTTAGCGGTGGTGACGTGAAGTCATGTGACCGTGCTGTAGTTCCTCTATAGCCCAACATTAGCCTCCTTTAGCTTAGCGGTGGTGACGTGAAGTCATGTGACCGTGCTGTAGTTCCTTTCTAGCCCAACATTAGCCTCCTTTAGTTTAGCGGTGGTGACGTGAAGTCATGTGACCGTGCTGTAGTTCCTTTATAGCCCAACATTAGCCTCCTTTAGCTTAGCGGTGGTGACGTGAAGTCATGTGACCGTGCTGTAGTTCCTTTATAGTCCAACATTAGCCTCCTTTAGCTTAGCGGTGGTGACGTGAAGTCATGTGACCGTGCTGTAGTTCCTTTATAGCCCAACATTTGCCTCCTTTAGCTTAACTGTGGTGACGTGAAGTCATGTGACCGTGCTGTAGTTCCTTTATAGCCCAACATTAGCCTCCATTAGCTTATCGGTGGTGATATGCAGTCATGTGACCGTGCTGTAGTTCCTTTATAGCCCAACATTAGCCTCCTTTAGTTTAGCGGTGGTGACGTGAAGTCATGTGACCGTGCTGTAGTTCCTTTATAGCCCAACATTAGCCTCCTTTAGCTTAGCGGTGGTGACGTGAAGTCATGTGACCGTGCTGTAGTTCCTCTATAGCCCAACATTAGCCTCCTTTAGCTTAGCGGTGGTGACGTGAAGTCATGTGACCGTGCTGTAGTTCCTTTATAGCCCAACATTAGCCTCCTTTAGTTTAGCGGTGGTGACGTGAAGTCATGTGACCGTGCTGTAGTTCCTTTATAGCCCAACATTAGCTTCCTTTAGCTTAGCGGTGGTGACGTGAAGTCATGTGACCGTGCTGTAGTTCCTTTATAGTCCAACATTAGCCTCCTTTAGCTTAGCGGTGGTGACGTGAAGTCATGTGACCGTGCTGTAGTTCCTTTATAGCCCAACATTAGCCTCCTTTAGTTTAGCGGTGGTGACGTGAAGTCATGTGACCGTGCTGTAGTTCCTCTATAGCCCAACATTAGCCTCCTTTAGCTTAGCGGTGGTGACGTGAAGTCATGTGACCGTGCTGTAGTTCCTTTATAGCCCAACATTAGCCTCCTTTAGTTTAGCGGTGGTGACGTGAAGTCATGTGACCGTGCTGTAGTTCCTCTATAGCCCAACATTAGCCTCCTTTAGCTTAGCGGTGGTGATATGCAGTCATGTGACCGTGCTGTAGTTCCTTTATAGCCCAACATTAGCCTCCTTTAGTTTAGCGGTGGTGACGTGAAGTCATGTGACCGTGCTGTAGTTCCTCTATAGCCCAACATTAGCCTCCTTTAGCTTAGCGGTGGTGACGTGAAGTCATGTGACCGTGCTGTAGTTCCTTTATAGCCCAACATTAGCCTCCTTTAGTTTAGCGGTGGTGACGTGAAGTCATGTGACCGTGCTGTAGTTCCTTTATAGCCCAACATTAGCCTCCTTTAGTTTAGCGGTGGTGACGTGAAGTCATGTGACCGTGCTGTAGTTCCTTTATAGCCCAACATTAGCCTCCTTTAGTTTAGCGGTGGTGACGTGAAGTCATGTGACCGTGCTGTAGTTCCTTTATAGCCCAACATTAGCTTCCTTTAGCTTAGCGGTGGTGACGTGAAGTCATGTGACCGTGCTGTAGTTCCTTTATAGTCCAACATTAGCCTCCTTTAGCTTAGCGGTGGTGACGTGAAGTCATGTGACCGTGCTGTAGTTCCTTTATAGCCCAACATTAGCCGCCTTTAGCTTAGCGTTGGTGAAGTCATGTGACCGTGCTGTAGTTCCTCTGTAGCCCAACATTAGCCTCCATTACTTTAGCGGTGGTAACGTGAAGTCATGTGACCGTGCTGTAGTTCCTTATAGTCCAACATTAGCCTCCTTTAGCTTAGCGGTGGTGATGTGAAGTCATGTGACCGTGCCGTAGTTCCTTTGTAGCCCAACATTAGCCTCTTTTAGCTGAGCGGTGGTGACGTGAAGTCATGTGACCGTGCCGTAGTTCCTTTGTAGCCCAACATTAGCCTCTTTTAGCTTAGCGGTGGTGATGTGAAGTCATGTGACCGTGCCGTAGTTCCTTTGTAGCCCAACATTAGCCTCCTTTAGCTGAGCGGTGGTGACGTGAAGTCATGTGACCGTGCTGTAGTTCCTTTATAGTCCAACATTAGCCACCTTTAGCTTAGCGGTGGTGATGTGAAGTCATGTGACCGTGCTGAAGTTCCTTTGTAGCCCAACATTAGCCTCCTTTAGCTTAGCGGTGGTGATGTGAAGTCATGTGACCGTGCCGTAGTTCCTTTGTAGCCCAACATTAGCCTCCATTACCTTAGCGGTGGTAACGTGAAGTCATGTGACCGTGCTGTAGTTCCTTATAGTCCAACATTAGCCTCCTTTAGCTTAACGGTGGTGATGTGAAGTCATGTGACCGTGCTGTAGTTCCTTTATAGCCCAACATTAGCCTCTTTTAGCTTAGCGGTTGTGACGTGAAGTCATGTGACCGTGCTGTAGTTCCTTTATAGCCCAACATTAGCCGCCTTTAGCTTAGCAGTGGTGACGTGAAGTCATGTGACCGTGCTGTAGTTCCTTTATAGTCCAACATTAGCCTCCTTTAGCTTAGCGGTGGTGACGTGAAGTCATGTGACCGTGCTGTAGTTCCTTTGTAGCCCAACATTAGCCTCCATTAGCTTAGCGGTGGTGATATGCAGTCATGTGACCGTGCTGTAGTTCCTTTATAGCCCAACATTAGCCTCCTTTAGCTTAGCGGTGGTGATGTGAAGTCATGTGACCGTGCTGTAGTTCCTTTGTAGCCCAACATTAGCCTCCATTAGCTTAGCGGTGGTGACGTAAAGTCATGTGACCGTGCTGTAGTTCCTCTATAGTCCAACATTAGCCTCCTTTAGCTTAGCGGTGGTGATGTGAAGTCATGTGACCGTGCTGTAGTTCCTTTGTAGCCCAACATTTGCCTCCATTAGCTTAGCGGTGGTGACGTGAAGTCATGTGACCGTGCTGTAGTTCCTTTTGTTAACTGTGTTCGTTATTCTCCCGTCCAGGAGAGAAGCTTTAAAATAGGAGACTAAATGGAGTCTCTGTGAAAGTTCAATTGGGTACTTTAATTAAAAAAGGCGCGGTAGTGTTACAGACAGAATATTGTTCAGTCAGACAAACAGCTGTGATCCGCTCCTCGATAGGGAAGAGAAGAAGCTGGATCTCTCCTCCGGTGGTTTATATATGGTGTGCTGGCTCCTCCCCGCCAGCCGGCTCGCCTCGTCTCCAATGTCCGTTATTGCATTTAAACAGAGGATAGGTTCTTTTCACATTCAATATATGCTTAACACGCCGTTTCTCCTCATATTCTCTTTCATCACTTTTCATTTAACACATTCTAAACGCTGTAATCAATACTCGGTCTAAACAATACTTCTCGGCTCGTTTGGTTTCCGGTCATTCCGGATGTTGTCACATGCTACTCTCGTCTGTAAACAATGTATTCAAATAAACTGTACCTTCATTTAATATTCAGCATGATAGTATCTCGACATCTATAGTTGTAGTGTTAAATCAGTAGGCTTCGGTTTGCAACACTCCATATCATTTCGCTACTAAATTCACCTCTTCAGGAAATCGTATATTAGCCACATGCTAAATGCTAACCGGAGATTAAGGATTTTCAGAATAAAAGCTTAACTGCTTGTGCACAAGAATTTCTGGTTTTTCAGTATAAAAGAGCATTAAAACTGACGGCATGTTTAAACTACATTTCCCCATTAAAACATTGATTTTAATTTCTAACACTTTATAGCCCAACATTAGCCTCCTTTAGCTTAGCGTTGATGAAGTGAAGTCATCTGACCGTGCTGTAGTTCCTTTATAGCCCAACATTAGCCTCCTTCAGCTTAGCGGTGGTGATGTGAAGTCATGTGACCGTGCTGTAGTTCCTTTGTAGCCCAACATTAGCCTCCATTAGCTTAGCGGTGGTGACGTAAAGTCATGTGACCGTGCTGTAGTTCCTTTATAGTCCAACATTAGCCGCCTTTAGCTTAGCGGTGGTGACGTAAAGTCATGTGACCGTGCTGTAGTTCCTTTATAGCCCAACATTAGCCTCCTTTAGCTTAGCGGTGGTGAAGTGAAGTCATGTGACCGTGCTGTAGTTCCTTTATAGCCCAACATTAGCCTCCTTTAGCTTAGCGGTGGTGACGTGAAGTCATGTGACCGTGCTGTAGTTCCTTTATAGCCCAACATTAGCCTCCTTTAGCTTAGAGGTGGTGACGTGAAGTCATGTGACCGTGCTGTAGTTCCTTTATAGCCCAACATTAGCCTCCTTTAGCTTAGCGGTGGTGACGTGAAGTCATGTGACCGTGCTGTAGTTCCTTTATAGCCCAACATTAGCCTCCTTTAGCTTAGCGTTGATGAAGTGAAGTCATCTGACCGTGCTGTAGTTCCTTTATAGCCCAATATGAGCCGCCTTTAGCTTAGCGGTGGTGACGTGAAGTCATGTGATCGTGCTGTAGTTCCTTTATAGCCCAATATGAGCCACCTTTAGCTTAGCGGTAGTGACGTGAAGTCATGTGATCGTGCTGTAGTTCCTTTATAGCCCAACATTAGCCTCCTTTAGCTTAGCGGTGGTGAAGTGAAGTCATGTGACCGTGCTGTAGTTCCTTTATAGCCCAACATTAGCCTCCTTTAGCTTAGCGGTGGTGAAGTGAAGTCATCTGACCGTGCTGTAGTTCCTTTATAGCCCAATATGAGCCTCCTTTAGCTTAGCGTAGGGTGACCAGACGTCCCCGTTTTTCGGGGACAGTCCCCGTTTGTATTGCCCTGTCCCCGGTTGAAACTGTCCCCGGAAATGTCCCCGTTTTTTAATATATGTTAAAAACACATTGCAACGTGAAATAAAACGTTTCATGTCAGGAAACACTGGGTAAACAGACTGTGGTCAAGCCAGCCCCTACTTTGGAAAACACAGTCAAGCCAGCCCGCACGTTGTATTGCGGTGCGCGAATATCGTATGCATTACGGTAGAGGCCTGTAAAAACTGCCTTCAAAATAAAAGCGTTTACTCGGTCAATAACAAATATCCCTAAAAAACACACCAAACATATTCATATATACTGGAGCTTAAATTAAGAAATATTTACTATATAATGTGATCAATAATAATTTAAAAAAAACTACATATAACTACCACATTATAACTGAGTGAATGTAAAATGTAAGGATACAGTTATGAAGACATCTGACATTTCCACTGGGTGACTAATTTCAATTGATGTTGACACCATCTCACAACACTCCTAAAATAACATTACTTTCTGAGGCACAATTTAAAATGTATGCTGTTTAAAATCTCAAATTAGATCTATTGTCCATCTATATTTTGATTATTATTTAATGGGAACCGTCCATAATCAAAGAGTCATTCGAAGTCAATCAAATACTTCTTTCACTTCAGGGTGATAGCAGGAGACCCCATCTAGTCACTCAGAGAGAATCTGGACAATCTGATGTACAGTTTCAAAATAAAAGACCTTTGAAGTCTCATATATGAGCTATCGTCCTTCTGTTTGTATCCAACAGTTCAAATGTTCGAATTACATTGAACCAGAATTGTCCCCCTTTTTTCTTTAACAGCGAAGAAAATTGGATATGTTAATGAGATTTTGACCGCAAAACTCAAAATGTCCCCGGTTTTCATTCTGAAAATCTGGTCACCTTAGCTTAGCGGTGGTGACGTGAAGTCATGTGACCGTGCTGTAGTTCCTTTATAGCCCAACATTAGCCTCCTTTAGCTTAGCGGTGGTGACGTGAAGTCATGTGACTGTGCTGTAGTTCCTTTATAGCCCAACATTAGCCTCCTTTAGCTTAGCGTTGGTGACGTGAAGTCATGTGACCGTGCTGTAGTTCCTTTATAGCCCAACATTAGCCTCCTTTAGCTTAGCGGTGGTGACGTGAAGTCATGTGACCGTGCTGTAGTTCCTTTATAGCCCAACATTAGCCTCCTTTAGCTTAGCGGTGGTGACGTGAAGTCATGTGACTGTGCTGTAGTTCCTTTATAGCCCAACATTAGCCTCCTTTAGCTTAGCGTTGATGAAGTGAAGTCATCTGACCGTGCTGTAGTTCCTTTATAGCCCAACATTAGCCTCCTTCAGCTTAGCGGTGGTGATGTGAAGTCATGTGACCGTGCTGTAGTTCCTTTGTAGCCCAACATTAGCCTCCATTAGCTTAGCGGTGGTGACGTAAAGTCATGTGACCGTGCTGTAGTTCCTTTATAGTCCAACATTAGCCGCCTTTAGCTTAGCGGTGGTGACGTAAAGTCATGTGACCGTGCTGTAGTTCCTTTATAGCCCAACATTAGCCTCCTTTAGCTTAGCGGTGGTGACGTGAAGTCATGTGACCGTGCTGTAGTTCCTTTATAGCCCAACATTAGCCTCCTTTAGCTTAGCGGTGGTGACGTGAAGTCATGTGACCGTGCTGTAGTTCCTTTATAGCCCAACATTAGCCTCCTTTAGCTTAGCGGTGGTGACGTGAAGTCATGTGACCGTGCTGTAGTTCCTTTATAGCCCAACATTAGCCTCCTTTAGCTTAGCGGTGGTGACGTGAAGTCATGTGACCGTGCTGTAGTTCCTCTATAGCCAAACATTAGCCTCCTTTAGCTTAGCGGTGGTGACGTGAAGTCATGTGACCGTGCTGTAGTTCCTTTATAGCCCAACATTAGCCTCCTTTAGCTTAGCGTTGATGAAGTGAAGTCATCTGACCGTGCTGTAGTTCCTTTATAGCCCAATATGAGCCGCCTTTAGCTTAGCGGTGGTGACGTGAAGTCATGTGATCGTGCTGTAGTTCCTTTATAGCCCAATATGAGCCACCTTTAGCTTAGCGGTAGTGACGTGAAGTCATGTGATCGTGCTGTAGTTCCTTTATAGCCCAACATTAGCCTCCTTTAGCTTAGCGGTGGTGACGTGAAGTCATGTGACCGTGCTGTAGTTCCTTTATAGCCCAACATTAGCCTCCTTTAGCTTAGCGGTGGTGAAGTGAAGTCATCTGACCGTGCTGTAGTTCCTTTATAGCCCAATATGAGCCTCCTTTAGCTTAGCGTAGGGTGACCAGACGTCCCCGTTTTTCGGGGACAGTCCCCGTTTGTATTGCCCTGTCCCCGGTTGAAACTGTCCCCGGAAATGTCCCCGTTTTTTAATATATGTTAAAAACACATTGCAACGTGAAATAAAACGTTTCATGTCAGGAAACACTGGGTAAACAGACTGTGGTCAAGCCAGCCCCCACTTTGGAAAACACAGTCAAGCCAGCCCGCACGTTGTATTGCGGTGCGCGAATATCGTATGCATTACGGTAGAGGCCTGTAAAAACTGCCTTCAAAATAAAAGCGTTTACTCGGTCAATAACAAATATCCCTAAAAAACACACCAAACATATTCATATATACTGGAGCTTAAATTAAGAAATATTTACTATATAATGTGATCAATAATAATTTAAAAAAAACTACATATAACTACCACATTATAACTGAGTGAATGTAAAATGTAAGGATACAGTTATGAAGACATCTGACATTTCCACTGGGTGACTAATTTCAATTGATGTTGACACCATCTCACAACACTCCTAAAATAACATTACTTTCTGAGGCACAATTTAAAATGTATGCTGTTTAAAATCTCAAATTAGATCTATTGTCCATCTATATTTTGATTATTATTTAATGGGAACCGTCCATAATCAAAGAGTCATTCGAAGTCAATCAAATACTTCTTTCACTTCAGGCTGATAGCAGGAGACCCCATCTAGTCACTCAGAGAGAATCTGGACAATCTGATGTACAGTTTCAAAATAAAAGACCTTTGAAGTCTCATATATGAGCTATCGTCCTTCTGTTTGTATCCAACAGTTCAAATGTTCGAATTACATTGAACCAGAATTGTCCCCCTTTTTTCTTTAACAGCGAAGAAAATTGGATATGTTAATGAGATTTTGACCGCAAAACTCAAAATGTCCCCGGTTTTCATTCTGAAAATCTGGTCACCTTAGCTTAGCGGTGGTGACGTGAAGTCATGTGACCGTGCTGTAGTTCCTTTATAGCCCAACATTAGCCTCCTTTAGCTTAGCGGTGGTGACGTGAAGTCATGTGACTGTGCTGTAGTTCCTTTATAGCCCAACATTAGCCTCCTTTAGCTTAGCGGTGGTGACGTGAAGTCATGTGACTGTGCTGTAGTTCCTTTATAGCCCAACATTAGCCTCCTTTAGCTTAGCGGTGGTGACGTGAAGTCATGTGACCGTGCTGTAGTTCCTTTATAGCCCAACATTAGCCTCCTTTAGCTTAGCGGTGGTGAAGTCATGTGACCGTGCTGTAGTTCCTTTATAGCCCAACATTAGCCTCCTTTAGCTTAGCGGTGGTGACGTGAAGTCATGTGACCGTGCTGTAGTTCCTTTATAGCCCAACATTAGCTTCCTTTAGCTTAGCGGTGGTGACGTGAAGTCATGTGACCGTGCTGTAGTTCCTTTACAGCCCAACATTAGCCTCCTTTAGCTTAGCGGTGGTGACGTGAAGTCATGTGACCTTGCTGTAGTTCCTTTATAGCCCAACATTAGCCTCCTTTAGCTTAGCGGTGGTGATGTGAAGTCATGTGACCGTGCTGTAGTTCCTTTATAGCCCAACATTAGCCTCCTTTAGCTTAGCGGTGGTGACGTGAAGTCATGTGACCCTGCTGTAGTTCCTTTATAGCCCAATATGAGCCTCCTTTAGCTTATGACCTCCCAGTTATGTGCCACAAACAGCATGTGTAAATAAAGAATATTACTTATATACCAAGTGATTTTAAAACAGATATGAACTTTACGGTACCGGCTCTGGTTCTTCGGTCTGAACTGGACCGAGGCGTAGCTCGCGTCCTCCACCGCCGACCCCACAGGAGGCCGGACGTCACTGCAGAGTAAATACAAGAATACGATAAAAAAAATAAGATACAGTCTATTATTATTATTATTAGGGTTTAGCGAGCGACAACCCAGCAAAACACCCAAACACATCGGGAAGACGACGGGCGAAAGCACAGAAACACACATCACAACATGGCGGACACATGTTGTGATGTGTGTCTAACCCATCACAATCTAACCCATGTACACACAATTCATTATTGATAGGATTATTATTAGGGTCTGAGACCATTATTGGTATCGATATGATTATTATTATTTATTTTTTTATTTGCCCTCTTTGAATCCATTTCTGACCCCCGCAACATATATGAAAACTCACCATATTTTGCACGCGCGTCAGGACCGGTGAAAATTGCGCAAGCCTTGGCCATTTCCCTTTTTAACGTAAACTCCCCCATCTTTCACGTAAACAAATGAAAATAACTCCAACTAACATCCTCAGAACATCACCAAACATCAGACTATCACTGCTGCCCTGAACAGCTTTACGTCAAATCTGATATTACGTAATGTGGTTTTACCATGGCAACGCATCCCTCGCCATAAAACATGATGTCGCTGTAACTCCAATGGACACGGTTCGATCGCCCCCCAATCTTTACTTGTATATCACCGGTCCATGCCTCAACAGCTCTATGTCAAATATGACATCTCACCGTATGCCGTTTCCATGGAAACGCATCCCTCGCCAAATAACACAATGTTATAGTACATCCTATGCAAATGGTCGAAACAGCACCAGACTTCAGATAACTACGACTGTTATTAGGATTATTTTTTAAATTATTGGTACTGGTCATTTTCTTTTTATTATTATAATAATTACAAAAATTATAATTGTTATAATTATTATAATTATAATTGTTTGCATTATTATTATTATTATTATTCATATTATTATTATTATTATTATTATAACTGTTATAATGATTATTTTTGTATTATTGGTGCTATTCATTTTCTTTGTATGATTATTATGATTATTATTATTATAGTTGTTGTTATTTGTATTTAATGTTTATTTGGAAGAGCTCAACTCAGTGAAAGCGCTGCCTGCTGACCAATCAGAGCTCAGTGTGCGGAGTTTAAAGCGATCAAGTCATATTACAGGAGAAAGGAAATACAGAAAAGCTGCCGTTGCAGGAAAGACGGCCGGCAAAATTCACCGACTGTGTGAACGTGAACATTAATAGAATATCACCTCCCATCTTCAGAGCAATCTGACTATTAGAACATTAGCGTTAAGAAAGCTTACTTAAATATCTGCCACAACATAAGTAACCGGATCAGAGTAACATTAAGTACAGTCCGCGGCATATCACATCATAATGTATCATCTCCTTATCTGAGTCAGCTGAGCCGTATCTGGCCGTGCAACACTCACAGTGTCACATACTGTATGCAGAAGTATTATTTGAAGCAACACATTAAGTTGAGGAAACACTCGAGTCAAATGTAATGAAAGTCAGATGGTGTCTTAGACGGGGCAGTGATATCATAAACCTGTTCATGTACGCATTCAAACACTTGTTCTGTTACCAGCTGTATTCACCTTGCAGGTGCAGCTATGTGGCTTTGATCCTGGATCAAGTGTTTAAGTCATGGATGTTTAAAGTTTAACTTCTTCATATGTCTAATATTATAGTTGACTTTTCATTCAGGAAGTATGACGCTGCGCTGTCAGTACGCTTCTCCATGTTTGTGATTGGTCGAATGCTCCAGATACCACCCCTTTCATGTGAACGCACCTAACTAGATAGGACACGGCTGGCTTGAGCGATCCACTTGATAACCCGCGTCGTAGCGCAGTGCTTGAATGTGAATAAAGAAGGTGCCAGTACTCTAAATCAGCAACAAGTATTTGGCACAAAGTCATAGTATATCCTATAATGCTGGTGGGTTCGTCTCTTTACTGTATATTTTAGAAAGGCTCACTGTACTTAAATAAAATGACTCAGGGTGCATCTGGGATTAGAGGGGGTGCAGTGGTAAAGTGCTATTTTTATAAGTGGGGAGTGGACCTGACACCCTCTAGTCTAGGGGGGTCCGGGGGCATGCTCCCCCGGGAACATTTTTTTTAAAATATTGAAGGTAGATGCATCAATCTGGTGCACTTTGAGAGCAAAATGAAGAGATCTATGGATACCTCTCAACATCCATAATGAAACAACTGTCAACAGATTAACTTTTTCTTTATGGATATAAAA